>NC_057803.1:515411860-515421074 GCF_018294505.1 Triticum aestivum
CGCAGGGCGGCGCGGGCGAACCGGGCCGAGAGGGCCCGCGGCGGGCTCGCCGGGCCACGCCGCGGAAGGTGGCCGGCGTTGACACGTGGCAGCCTCCGGTTGACTGTGGCGGGGATCTCCGGCGCGCCCGGACGTGTCCGGCGCGGCGGAGGAGCGGGGAGCTAGGTCTAGGGTCGGAAATGACCCGAAAATTTCGTGGAGGGACATATATATAGAGGTAGAGGGAGCTAGGAAGCTCCAAATGAAGTGCGGTTTGCGGCCACGCGATTGTGATCGAACGCTCTAGATAATGGAAGAGATTTAGGTGGGTTTTGGGCCAGTTTGGAGGGGTGTTGGGCTGCAACACACACGAGGCCTTTTTGGTCCCTTGGTTAACCGTTGGAGTATCAAACGAAGTCCAAATGGTACGAAACCTGACAGGAGGTCTACCGGTAGTAACCCAAGGCCGCATAACAAGTCTCGGTCCAACCCGGAAATGTTTAACGCCCACACATGAAAAGAGGTAGAAAGGACCACCGGAGGACATAGGAGCGCCGGAATGCAAAACGGACAACGGGGAAATTGCTCGGATGCATGAGAGGAACACGTATGCAAATGCAATGCACATGATGACATGATAGGAGATGCATGACAAAGACAAAACACACGGAGACAAAAACCCGACAATGATGAAATAAAATAACTTAGTGCCGGAAACGGCAAGAGTTGGAGTAGAAATAAGGTAAATTACATCTGGGGTGTTACAACACTCCACCACTACAAAAGAATCTCGTCCCGAGATCTAGGACTGGAAAAACTCCGGGTACTCCAAAACGGAGGTGATCCTCGCGTTCCCAGGTGGCTTCATGGTCGGAATGATGTGACCACTTGACTTTGAGGAATTTGATTGATTTGTTGCGAGTCTTGCGCTCAGTTTCTTCAAGAATAGCAACTGGGTGCTCACGATAAGACAGGTCTTCTTGGAGATCAATGTCTTCGAAGTTGACGGTGCGGTCAGGAGTCTTGAAGCACTTGCGAAGCTGAGAGACATGAAATATGTCGTGCACATTTGCAGAGTTGTAGGGAAGCTCAAGTTGATAGGCGAGATCGCCTCTCTTGCTGACGCTCTTGAAAGGACCCACGTATCTAGGAGCAAGCTTCCCTTTGATACCGAAGCGACCTGTACCTTTCATTGGAGAGACGCGAAGGTAAACATGGTCTCTGATCTCGAAAGACAAATCACGATGCTTACTATCATAGTAACTCTTCTGGCGCGATTGTGCGGCTTTTAGATTCTCGCGAATGACTTTGCACATATCTTCTGCCTCTGTGATCAAGTCATTTCCAAGAAGTTGACGTTCACCAGTCTCTGACCAGTTAAGAGGAGTACGGCACTTCCTGCCATAGAGAATTTCAAATGGGGCCTTGCCCGAACTCGCTTGGAAGTTGTTGTTGTAGGAGAACTCGGCATATGGAAGACAATCTTCCCACTTCATACTGAAGGAGATAACGCAAGCCCTGAGCATATCTTCAAGAATCTGACTTACACGCTCGACTTGGCCGCTAGTTTGAGGATGAAAAGCTGTGCTAAAACAGATGTTGGTGCCCATGGCCTTCTGAAAAGAATCCCAAAACTTGGAGGTGAAGATGCTACCACGATCTGAAGATATCAACTGTGGAATGCCGTGCAGAGAGACAATCCGAGAGGTATATAGCTCTGCCAATTGAGCTGCTGTGATAGATTCTTTGATAGGAAGAAAATGAGCCACTTTAGTGAGTTTGTCGATGACAACGAAGATATCATCATTGCCACGCTTGGACTTTGGAAATCCAGTCATGAAGTCCATCTCAATGTGGTCAAACTTCCATTCTGGAATGGCAAGAGGTTGGAGGAGACCAGCTGGTCGTTGGTGTTCTGCCTTCACTCTTCTGCAGACATCGCATTCATTCACGAACTGAGCAATCTCGCACCTCATTCGAGTCCACCAATACGACTGCTTGAGGTCATGGTACATCTTTGTACTTCCAGGGTGGATAGAGAGGAGTGGATTGTGAGCCTCGTTCATAATGACTTTACGAAGGTCACCTTTAGGCACAACAATGCGATCCTCGAAGAATAGAGTATCCTTATCATCAAGACGATAGCACTTGTACTTGGGTTGACTCTTGGCAATCCCAATCTTCACCTTCTTCACCATAGCATCAAGAAGTTGAGCCTTGCGAACCTGATCTTCCAGAGTAGGAGAGACTTGGAGGTTGGCGAGGAAATCTTGAGGAACAACTTGCTGATTGAGTTTGCGGAAAGCTTCACAAAGTTCGGATTGGTAAGGCTTGAGAATCAAACCGTTGCAGTAAGCCTTCCTGCTCAATATGTCAACAATTACATTGGCATTGCCTGGAGTATATTCAATGCTCGGATTATACTCTTGAATCATTTCGACCCAACGAGTCTACCTGAGGTTGAGATTAGGCTGAGTGAAGATGTACTTGAGACTCTTGTGGTCAGTGAAGATGTCCACTTTTCTTCCCAATAAGAGATGTCTCCAAGTTAAAAGAGCATGCACAACTGCCGCCAACTCGAGGTCGTGAGTGGGGTAGTTCTTTTCGTTGGGCTTCAACTGGCGAGAAGTATAGGCCACAACTTTCTTCCCTTGCATCAACACTGCACCAAGACCTTGAAGAGAAGCATCACAGAAGACCTCGAACGGTTTGGATTCATCAGGAGGAGTCAGAACTGGAGCAGTGACTAATTTCTCTTTCAGGGTGTTGAAAGCGATGTCACATTCAGGAGACCAAACGTACTTCACGTGCTTCTAGAGAAGGTTGGAAAGAGGCTTCACGATCTTTGAGAAGTTCTCAATGAACCTTCGACAATAGCTTGCGAGACCAAGGAAGCTGCGGAGTTGCTTCACGTTCTGAGGTGGTTCCCAATTCACAATTGCAGACACCTTCTCAGGATTCACAGCAATGCCCTTGGCAGAAATGATATGTCCAAGGTAGAGAACCTCATCGAGCCAAAACTCGCACTTTGAAAACTTGGCATAGAACCGATGTTCTCTGAGCTTATCCAGCACCAAACACAAGTGCTTGGCATGATCCTCCTTGTTCTTGGAAAAGACCAAAATGTCATCGAGGTAGACCAAGACGAAGTCATTCGTGTAGGCGTTGAAGATGAAGTTCATCATGCGAGAGAATGTTGGCGGAGCGTTGACGAGGCTGAAAGACATGATAGTGTATTCATATGAACCATAGCTTGTTCTGAATGTTGTCTTAGGGATATCTTTCTCGCGAATGTGAATCTGATGATAGCCCATACGGAGATCAAGCTTGGAGAATACTTGAGCACCTTTGAGTTGTTCAAACAGCTCGTTGATGTTGGGAAGTGGGTACTTGTTCTTTATGGTCTTCTTGTTCAATGGACGGTAGTCGACACAGAGTCGGTCCGTTCCATCCTTCTTCTTCACAAAAAGAACTCCGCAACCCCACGGAGAAGAACTAGGTTGGATGAGACCCATACGCTCTTGAATATCGAGTTGTTTCTTCAGCTCCTTCAACTCTTCAGGTCCAAGCTTGTAAGGACGTTTGCAAACAGGTTCCGTGCCAGGCTCAAGATCGATGACAAATTCAACTGGCCGGTGGGAGACATTCCTGGAAGCTCTTCTGCAAAGACGTCTTGATATATCCGAGTTACCAAGGACCATAGGAGAAGCCAGAAACTTGAAGTCGCCCATCATCATAGAAACATCCGGGACTATAGAGGTAGCCCTCATAGACTTAGCCGGAGAAACCACTCCCATAGGTTTACCCAACATTTGCGAAAGGAAGTCATGCTTGGAAACAAATGATCTTGACATGAAACAATGTGATGCACCAGTGTCAAAAAGAACTTTTGCAGGAGTAGAGTTAACTGGAAAGTTACCCATAATCACATCTGATGAGTCCTCTGCTTGAGCTGCGTTCAACAAGTTGACCTTGGCGTGCTTGGGGTTATGCTTGACCACTGCGGTACTGACAGATCTCATAGGAGGAGGAGGAGGAAGACACCTCTGATTGAATCATTTGTTGGCATAGTGACCCTTCTGTTGGCACTTGTTGCACGTGACCTCTGAAAGCGGACGGTGATACGGAGCACTTGATCTTGGAGCTTGAGACGAAGTCTTGTTCTGAAAGCCAGGGTTGGGTGGGTGGGAAGATCCATTTCCACCTTTTCTCTTTTGCTGATAAGGCTGACGGATCGGAGGAGGAGGCAGCCAATACTTTTGCTTCTTAGCCACTTGAGTTGAGGAAGAAGGAGTTGCATCTCTGACTCGCTTCTTGGAAGCATCGCACTTCAGTTGGGCAGCCTCTTGCTTCATTGCCATGTTGTAAAACTCATTGTACTTCTTGGGCTCAAAAAGGACGAGAGCTAGCTGGAGTTCTTCTCTGAGACCACCCCTGAACTGGTATATCATGCTCTTCTCGTCAGGGACGTCCTGCTTGGCGAAACGAGCGAGCTTCTAAAACATGATGTTGTACTAGTAAACAGACATAGTGCCTTGCTTCAGGTTGCGGAATTCCTCACGCTTGCTTTCAACAACACTCTGAGGAATGTGATGAGCTTTGAAGTCTTGACGGAATTCATCCCAGGTAATCGCACGGCCTCCTCTGGAATCTTTGTATTGCTGAAACCATTCTGCAGCTTGGTCTTTGAGTTGGAAGGAGGCAAACTTGACAAAGTCCTCAAGCCTGACGTTACTGCACTCGAAATGCTTGCATATGTCCACGAGCCAATCATCGGCGTCTGAGGCCTCGACACAGTTGCTAAAGGTCTTTGTCTGGTTAGCGAGGAACTGGTTGAGTGTAGCAAACTGATTCTGATTGTTGCCATGGCCTTGGTTGCGCTCTTGCAGAATTTGCATGATCAGCTGCGTGTTTGCATTGGTAGCGGCCATCACAGCTTGCCATGCCTCTAGAGGTGGAGGTGGTGGTGGCGGATCCTGATTCTGATTGTTGCCCTCAGCAGGAGCCATCCTGAAGAGGGTGACATCCGTTAGCATCTTGACAGAAAAAATATTCATGCTAAATCAAACGGATTGAAATGGCAACATAAAGTATTCACATCCGAACAAAATGAACGAATGCATTCCAATTGAAATGGTCACATTTCCATAAATTGAGAAGCCACTAGATAGAGGTAGAAGAAAAACAACAAGGTACGGACAAGAGCAAATACTTGGTGAGGATTACCCAATCCCAAACCAAATATCCGCGGAAGAAGAACTAGAACTACAAGAATTCCCACCTATGAAACTCCCGAACCTTTCCGGTTATGCAATCAGGTGTTGGGGATACAGAGGAAGCATAATATCTCACCCAAACCTAGCAAATCCTACATCCAGCTGTATCCATCCTTCAACACATAACCAAGAAACCTTCGGAAATCATTTACCTCAACCTTTGAAAAGCATCCGTTATACAAGTTATGGCAATACTCCCGAACTCCCGCCCCAGTACTGGGTGGCGTCGAGGCTATCTCGCCAAGAACTACATAAAAGAGATTTTCGATGTCGGCGAAACTCAGGTATTCTAGAATCTCAACAATAAAATTGTGACGACAACACCTCAGAGCTCAACTCCCCAGGACACTGCCACAACCCCTAAATGTCAGGAGGCACCAAGAACAATGTTCTCGTCACAAAGCCATCGAAACGATTCCAAGATACCCGCGTGATCCTAAAAAAAATTTAGTGAAATTTGAGAAGAGAAGAGTCAAAACTCTACGTCAGGATGCCTCACCAGAGCGACGAAGGGATCGAGGAGTAAAAAGAATTCCTAACTCTCCGATATATAACTCCTAAATGACTCAAAACTTTTTTCTAGACTCAACAACGCCAACGATTCGATCAAGTAGGGGGCTCCTAAGGTCGGGGAAGGCTCTGATTACCAACTTGTAACGCCCTTGATGCGGTTATATCTCCTACGTGTCGAAGCACGACTTAGAGGCATAACCGCATTGAAAGCAATGTCACAAGTGAGGTAATCTTCACAACAACCCATGTAAATAAATAAAGGGGAAAGGTACATAGTTGGCTTACACTCGCCACATCACACAAATACATAAATAAGTCATTACATTCATCCAATACACTCAAGGTCCGACTATGGAACCAAAATAAAGATCAACCCCCAGTCCCCGATCGCCCCAACTGGGCACCACTACTGATCATCTGGGAAAGACACATAGTAACGCCGAGAGTCTTCATCGAACTCCCACTTGAGCTCGGTCATATCATCTGGAACGGTATCATCGGTCCCTGCATCTGGTTTTGGAAGTAATTTGTGAGTCACGGGGACTCAACAATCTCACACCCTCGCGATCAAGACTATTTAAGCTTGTAGGTAAGGTAAAGGTATGATGTGGAGCTGCAGCAAGCGACTAGCATATATGGTGGCTAACATATTCGCAAAAGAGAGCGAGAAGAGAAGGAAAAAGCACGGTCGAACAACTATGATCAAGAAGTGATCCTAGAACAACCTACGTCAAGCATTACTCCAACATCGTGTTCACTTCCCGGACTCCGCCGAGAAGAAACCATCACGGTAACACACGCGGTTGGTGCATTTTAATTTAGTTGAGTTTCATGTTATCTACAACTGGACATTAACAAATTCCCATCTGCCCATAACCGCGGGCACGACTTTCGAAAGTTCAAACCCCTGCAGGGGAGTCCCAACTTAGCCCATCACAAGCTCTCACGGTCAACGAAGAATATTCCTTCTCCCAAGACAATCCGATCAGACTCGGCATCCCGGTTACAAGACATCCTCGACAATGGTAAAACAAGTCCAGCAAGACCACCCGCTGTGCCGACAAATCCCGATAGGAGCTGCACATATCTCGTTCTCAGGGCACACCGGATAAGCTAAGTGTACGGGAGCCAACGTAACCCAAGTTGCCAAGGAACGGCCCCGCACGGTGCTCTGGGTTGGACCAACACTTAGAGAAGCACTGGCCGGGGGGGGTTAAAATAAAGATGACCCTTGAGTCCGCGAAACCCAAGGAAAAAAAGGCTAGGTGGCGAAAGGTAAAACCAAGGTCGGGCCTTGCTGGAGGAGTTTTATTCAAGGCGAACTGTCAAGGGGTTCCCATTATAACCCAACCGTGTAAGGAACGCAAAATCCGGGAACATAACACCGATATGACGGAAACTAGGGCGGCAAGAGTGGAACAAATCATCAGGCATAAGGCCGAGCCTTCCACCCTTTACCAAGTATATAGGTGCATTAAGATAAACAAGATAATATGGTGGTATCCCAACAATAAACAATGTTCCAACAAGGAACGATCTTCAATCTTCACCTGCAACTAGCAACGCTATAAGAGGGGCTGAGCAAAGCGGTAACATAGCCAAACAATGGTTTGCTAGGACATGGTGGGTTAGAGGTTTGACATGGCAATTTGGGAGGCATGATAAGCAAGTGGTAGGTATCATAGCATAGGCATAGCAAAAGAGCGAGCATCTAGCAAGCAAAGATAGAAGTGATTTCGAGGGTATGGTCATCTTGCCTGCAAAGTTCTCAGAGTTGCCTTGATCCTCGTAAGCGAACTCAACGGGCTCCTTGTTCATGAACTCATCTCCCGGCTCTACCCAAACAAGAAAAATAAGCAAAAGGAGCACAATCAACCATGTGCAATGCTCAAGCAACATGATGCAAACATGGTATGATATGCGGGATGCGGTATGTGATGCATATGCAAGATTTGCAAAGGAATGATTGAACCTGGCCACAACTTAGAAATCCAAGAGTGCCAATGGAAATGTGAGGTGATTTCGGTCGAAATTGATATAAAGATCACCGGAATCGCATGCACGGTTTGGAAATGGCAAGCAAAACAAATATGGCACCGGTCTGCGATAAACAGCAAGTAGCCATCTAAATGCATCAAGTTAAATATGCTAAAGAACTCAAACATGACAAAAAAATACATGGCAGGGATCCCCTCATGATGCTTGACAAAAGATGAACACTGAGCTATGGCTAATTCACTCCTTAAAAGGTTCAAACAAGCATGGCAAAAGTGCAAATGGTAACAGGTTTCAGACTTGGTGAAATAACAACAAATCAGAAATTTATCATCAGGAAGCAATCTTTAGAGCATGAAAACTACATGCTACAGGAACATATCATGGCAAAGTAAGGCATGTCATGAAGCTACTCTAAGCATATAACAAAAGTCCCTTAGTGACCTTGAGCCAAAAGGGATCAAAAAATACAATTACAAGCATGCGAACATAGCAAAAACATAAACAGATTCAGACTTAGTGAAAAACTGGAGCATGCAAAATAGTTAACGAGTAGGCATGTTTACGAGCTCGATGCACTCACTACGAGGCATTGCATGACAAACTAATCATACACCCATCAAGAAGACATGGCATAGAAGCTAGACATGGCAAGAACAACAATATAGCATGCACGGATCAACAACACCAAGCTTGGCAAAATCGCTAAACATGTTAACAATCTGCCAGGAACATTTTATAGCAAAAGTAGAGCTCGATTGACTCAAGCTAGGTTGCTCCATAAATGCAAACAAAGACATGGATGGATAGAGCACCACAATATTAACAAAACAACCTTACTGATCATCGTCAAAAGGGCACGGATCACTAGGAAACAACATGAACATATGGCATAAAAACAAATACAGGACAAGGACTTAGTGAAATTCTAAGTCCCTGAAATCAGCATCATTGAGTAAGCTACTTTGCATGCTTTTGCTAGTCACCACATAGATCACAAAAATACATGGCATACACCCCTGTAAAGATGGCATGGCATTCTACAAAACACATGTAGAGCTCAGGATCATAGCATGCACACATTAATCATGGCAAAAATGACAAAAGGCCATTTGCTGAAACAGATCTGACATAATCATCACATAGCCCTCTTTCAACAGCATTACGGGCATCAAGATGAGCTCAAATGAAAATGATGCAATGAGATGAAACGATGTACTCGTCGAGACGAACATTTTGATATGCTACATGCATGAATCGGAGCTACGGATGCAGAGTTATGGCATGTCAAAGTTTGCAAAAAATAACTGAGAGAGAGACAAAAGTCAACCCGATTCTCAGATCTAGGGTTTGCACAGGGATCGAGGTGGCGGCGGATCCAAGCTCGCCGGAGCTGCAGACGGCCAGATGCGACGGTGGCGGTCAGCGATAGGCCTCGGGCGGCGCGGGGC
>NC_057803.1:515421514-515423642 GCF_018294505.1 Triticum aestivum
GCGGTGAGGTGGCGGCCGCCGGAGAGGGAGGCGGCGCGAGGTGGCGCTAGTCGGTGGTGACGGCCCTCGGGTGGCGGGGACGAGGCGCAGGGCGGCGCGGGCGAACCGGGCCGAGAGGGCCCGCGGCGGGCTCGCCGGGACGCGTGGTGGAAGTTGGCCGGCGTTGACACGTGGCAGCCTCCGGTTGACTGCGGCGGGGAAGTCCGGCACGCCCGCACGTGTCCGGCGCGGCGGAGGAGCGGGGAGCTAGGTCTAGGGTTGGAAATGACCCGAAAAATTCGTGGAGGGACATATATATAGAGGTAGAGGGAGCTAGGAAGCTCCAAATGAGGTGCGGTTTGCGGCCACGCGATCGTGATCGAATGCTCTAGATGATGGAAGAGATTTAGGTGGGTTTTGTGCCAGTTTGGAGGGGTGTTGGGCTGCAACACACACGAGGCCTTTTCGGTCCCTCGGTTAACCGTTGGAGTATCAAACGAACTCCAAATGGTATGAAACTTGACAGGCGGTCTTCCAGTAGTAACCCAAGGCCGCATAACAAGTCTCGGTCCAATCCGGAAATGTTTAACACCCACACACAAAAAGAGGTAGAAAGGACCACCGAAGGACATAGGAGCGCCGGAATGCAAAACGGACAACGGGGAAAATGCTCGGATGCATGAGACAAGCACGTATGCAAATGCAATGCACATGATGACATGATATGAGATGCATGACAAAGACAAAATACACGGAGACAAAAACCCGACAATGATGAAATAAAATAACTTAGTGCCAGAAATGGCAAGAGTTGGAGTACAAATAAGGTAAATTACATCCGGGGTGTTACACCTGTACTAAGTGGGAATACTGCTTGTGCATCCAACTCCATAAACCCCAAAGTTATTCCATATGAGTCCACCATGCCTACCTATATACAGTATCTACCTACCGTTCCAAGTAAATTTCTATATGCCAAACTCTAAACCTTCAAATAAATATCCTGTTTTGTATGCTCGAATAGCTCATGTATCAACTAGGGTTGTCCGTATCTTCCATGTTAGGCGGGTTATTCTCAAGAGGAGTGGACTCCGCTCCTCACTCACGAGAAAATGGCTGGTCACCGGGATGCCCAGTCCCATGCTTTATGCAAATCAAATAAAAATAATTGCAAACAAAACTCCCCCTGGGACTCTTGTTAGTTGGAGGCACTCGTTGTTTCGAGCAAGCCATGGATTGATGCTTGTTGATGGAGGGGAGTATAAACTTTACCATTCTGTTTGGGAACCGCCTATAATGTGTGTAGCATGGAAGATATCGTCATCTCTTGGTTGTTATGTTGACAATGAAAGTATACCGCTCAAAATATTATTCACCTCTATTTCAAAACCGAGCTTTGGCACCTCTACAAATCCCTGCTTCCCTCTGCGAAGGGCCTATCTATTTACTTTCATGTTGAGTCATCATCCTCTTATTAAAATGCACCAATTGGAGAGCACCGCTGTCATTTGCATTCATTACTGTTAGTCTACATTGAGTATGACTTGACTGGATCTATTTTACCATGAATTACAATGTCTAGTCAGTCCTTGATCTTTAAAGGTGCTCTGCATTTATGTTTTGCAGTCTCAGAAAGGGCTAGCGAGATACCATCTTGTTATATCATATTATGATTGTTTAAAAAAAGTGTTGTCATCTGAAATTTATTATTATTGATCGCTAATTGATTATGCCATTGATATGCGTAAACATGAGACCTAAGCGTTATTATGAATATGGTTAGTTTATAATCTTTGCTGAAAACTTGAATGCTGGCTTTACATATTTACGACAACAAGAGCAAACAGAGTTTGTAAAAGTTTTTCTTTATCACTTTCAGTTTATCAACTGAATTGCTTGAGGACAAGCAAAGGTTTAAGATTGGGGGAGTTGATACGTCTCCGTCGTATCTACTTTTCCAAACACTTTTGCCCTTGTTTTGCACTCTAACTTGCATGATTTGAATAAAACTAACCCGGACTGATGCTGTTTTCAGCAGAATTACCATGGTGTTATTTATGTGCAGAAACAAAAGTTCTCGGAATGACCTGAAACTTCACGGAACGTCTTTTTGGAAATAATAAAAAATCCTTGCAAAAGATGAAGACCA
>NC_057803.1:516023892-516183108 GCF_018294505.1 Triticum aestivum
GCAGTTTCCATGTGAAAAAAATACAGTGGGCATGCAGTTAGAAAGAAAATTGAGAACCTTTTATGTATGCAAATTACCATATGAAAATGAGAACCGCTATTCACGTACGACGCAAAGCAGTATGACTTAAATATGATGCATCACATCGACATTGGATCACATAACTTTGGTTTGGTACCAAAATTATTTGACCTCATTGTGTGTTGAGGTGTTTCCTATCAAAAAGTAGTATTGTCCGTACATGTTATGGCTTTCATATGATACGTGACACATTAGCATTGATTAGTAACTTGCATGGAATAAGGCCAGAGGAGGTTGGCAAACTGAGCCAATAGTTAGGTTCCTTGTGGTGAAACCAGCCACTAAATTTTAATCCTAGAAAAAAAATAGGCAAGAAGAGGTTACCGTATGAAATGATTGTACCAGACTTGTGTTGGAAATATGCCCTAGAGGTAATAATAAAGTGGTTATTATTATATTTTCTTGTTCATGATAATCGTTTATTATCCATGCTATAATTGTATTGACTGGAAACTGAAATACATGTGTGGATACATAGACAACAACATATCCCTAGTGAGCCTCTACCGGACTAGCTCGTTGATAAAAGATGGCTATGGTTTCCTAGCCATAGACATGAGTTGTCATTTGATAACGGGATAACATCATTAGGAGAATGATGTGATGGACAAGACCCAGACTATAAACGTAGCATATGATCGTATCAAGTTTATTGATATCACTTTCATCGTGTCAAGTATTTGTTCCTTAGACCATGAGATCGTGCAACTTCCTGACACCGGAGGAATACTTAGAGTGTATCCAAACGTCACTTCGTAACTGCGTGATCATAAAGGTGCTCTACATGTATCTCTGAAGGTGTTTGTTGGGTTGGCATGGATCAAGACTGGGATTTGTCGCTCCATGTGACAGAGAGATATCTCTGGGCCCTCACGGTAATACAACATCACAAGAAGCTTGCAAGCATGTGACTAACGAGTTTGATCACGGGATTTTGTATTACGAAATGATTAAAGAGACTTGTTGGTAACGAGACTAAACTAGGTATGGAGACACCGACGATCGAATCTCGGGCAAGTAACATGTCGCCTGACAAAGGGAATTGTATATGGGATTAGCTGAATCCTTGGCATCATGGTTCAACCGATAAAGATCTTCGTGGAATATGTAGGAATCAATATGGGCATCCAGGTCCCGTTATTGACCGGAGAGGAGTCTCGGTCATGTCTACATGATTCTCGAACCTGTAGGGTCGCACGCTTAACGTTCTGTAGCGCTAGGGTAGTATTGAGATATTAATAGTGGAAAGTCTGAAGGTTGTTCGGAGTCCCAGATGGGATCCGGTACATCAAAAGGAGATTCGGAATAGTCCGGACGTAAAGATTCATATATGGAAAGTTTTTATCGGGGTTCCGGAAAAAGTTCGAGTTCTTCGGTATTGTACCGGGAAGGTTCTAGAAGGTTTCAAAGTGGGGCCCACCTGCATGGGGGACCCACATGAATGTGGGTAGTGGGGAAAGTCCCCACAACCCTGGTTTAGGTGCACGAATATCCTCCCTTAAAAGGAATAGTATCATATCCCAAGGGGATAAGATCAGGATCCCTAAAAAGGGGGGAATAGCGATCGGTGGGGAAGGAAAGGTGGGATTTCGTTCCTCCCCCTTTGGCCAACGACCCTAGGGCCTTGGAGGGAAAGCCACCAGCCCCCTACACGCCTATGTAAAGGTGGGGAGGCATTGGGGGCAGCCACCCTTTGACCCTTGCCCGTTACCTCTCCCAGCTCCTCCCATGTTTCACTGGTACGCGCTTGGCGAAGCCCTGCCGGAATTCCGTTGTCACCACGACCACCATACCATCGTGTTGGTCCCGATCTCATCTGCCCCCTCTCTCTCACTTGCTAGATCAACAAGGAGAGGAAGCATTTGAGCCGCATGTGTGCTAAACTCAGAGGTGTTGTCCGTTCGGCACTTGATCGAGAGTTCGTGGACGCATCGTGATTGGACCGCGAAGACGTTCGACTATATCAACCGCGTTTCTTAACGCTTCTGCTTAGATATCTACAAGGGTATGTGGATCCAATCTCTCCTCTCGTAGATGTGCATCTCCTAGATTGATCTTGGTGAACGTAGGAATTTTTTTTGTTTCCCATGCAACGGTCCCCAACAGTGGCATCATGAGCTAGGTCTATGCATAGATGACATCACGAGTAGAACACAAAAGCGTTTGTGGGCGTTGACGTTCAGATTGCTTCCTTCCTTGGTCTTATCTTGATTCAGCGGTATTGTCAGATGAAGCAGCCTGGACCAACTTTACGTGTCCACGTACATGATACCGGTTTCATCGACTAGCATGCAACTTGTTGCATAAAGATGGCTGGCGGGTGTCTGTCTCTCCCACCTTAGTTGAATCGGATTCGACAAAGGTAGTCATTGTAGAAGGTTAAATAGCAACTTGAATATCAGCGTTGTGGCTTTGCGTAGGTAAGAACCTTCTTACTAGTTACTCTTAGCAGCCACGTAAAACATGTAACAACAAATTAGAGGACGTCTAACTCGTTTTTTCATTGTATGTTCTGATATGATATGGCCAAAGACATGATGAGATATATTTGATGTATGAGATGATCATGTTTTGTATAGTTTATCAGGAATTGCATGTCGATGAATATGGCAACCGGCAGGAACCATAGGGTTGTCTTTAATTATTGTATAACCTGCATGTCAATCATTAAGCGCTATGTAACTTTATCGCTAAACAGTAGCAATAGTTGTAGAAGCATGGTTGGCATGACAACCCTGATGGCGACACGATGTTGGAGATCATGATCATGGTGATCATGGTGTCATGCCAGTGACGATGGAGATCATGTCGGTGCTTTGAAGATGGAGATCAAAAGCACAAGATGATGGCCATATCGTGTCACTTATGATTTGCATGTGATGTTAATCCTTTTATGCATCTTATTTTGCTTAGGACGATGGTACCATTATAAGGTGATACCTCACTAAAATTTCAAGATAAATTTGTGTTCTCCCCATGTGTGCACCATTGTGAAAGTTCGTCGTTTCGAAGCACCACGTGAAGATCGGGTGTGATAGACTCTATGTTCGCATACAACGGGTGCAAGCCAGTTTTGCACATGTGGAACACTTAGGTTAAACTTGACGAGCCTAGCATGTACAGACATGGCCTCGGAACACAAGAGACCGAAAGGTCGAACATGAGTCATATAGTAGATATGATCAACATGGAGATGTTCACCATTGAAACCACCTCATCTCACGTGATGATCGGACTTGGGTTCGTGAATTTGGATCATGTTACACTCGGACGACTGGAGGGATGTCAATTTGAGTGGGAGTTCTTAGGTAATATGATTAATCGAACTCATTATCTTGAACAATAGTCTAAGTTATCTTTTGCAAATTATGTTGTAGATCAATGGCTCGCTCAGTAGCTCCCCTGAATTTCAATGCGTTCCTAGAGAAAGCTAAGCTGAAAGATGATGGAAGCAACTTTGTGGACTAGGCCTGTAATCTAGGGATTATCCTCACGGCTGCCCAAAAGCCTTATGTCCTTGATGCACCTCTTGGTGCACCACACCCTCCAGCGACTGTGGACGTTGTGAACGTGGGGCAGTCACGTGTTGATGACTACTCAATAGTTCAATGCGCCATGTTGTATGGCTTAGAACCGGGGCTTCAAAGGCGTTTTGGAGCATATGAGATGTTCCAGGAGTTGAAGTTTATTTTTGAGAAGAATGCCCGGATCGAGAGGTATGAGACCTATGATAAGTTCTATGCCTGCAAAATGGAGGAGAACGGGTCTGTCAGTGAGCACATACTCGGAATGTATGGGTATTACAGCCGTCTGGCTGAGTTGGGAGTTGAGCTCCTGCCTGAGGCGGTCACTAACAGAGTTCTTCAGTGGCTACCACGTAGCTACAAGAGCTTTGTGTTGAACTATAACATGCAAGGGATGAACAAGTCAGTCTCCGAGATGTTCGCTATGCTGAAAGTCGCGGAGTCAAACATCCAGAAGGAGCATCAAGTGTTGATGGTCAATAAAACCACTAGTTTCAAGAAGAGCAAGGGAAAGAAGGGAAACTTCAAGAAGAGTGGTAAAGCAGTTGCTCCTCTCATGAAGAAACCCAAGGCTGGACCCCATTTTTTGGAACACTGGAACGAGCAAGTGACTTGTTGGCAATCACACATACTTATGTGTGCGGTCTGATGAGTGTTGACGTGTGCAATGGATGTTGTTACTTTCTCACCTTCACCCGTGATTTGAGTAGATATGGGTATATTTACTTAATGAAGCATAAGTCTGAAATGTTTGAAAAGTTCAAACAATTTCAGAGTGAAGTTGAGAATCATCGTAACAAGAAAATTAAATTCCTAGGATCCAATCGAGGGGGAGAGTATCTGAGTTATGAGTTTGGCAATCACTTAAGACAATGTGGAATAGTTTCACAATTGACGCCACCTGGAACACCACAGCGTAATGGTGTGTCTGAACGTCGTAATCATACCTTATTGGATATGGTGCATTCTATGATGTCCCTTACCGATCTGCCACCCTCGTTTTGGGGTTATGCATTAGAGACAGTTGCATTCACTTTAAATAGTGCACCATCTAAGTCTGTATTGACGACACCGTATGAACTATGGTTTGGCTAGAAACCTAAGCTGTCGTTTCTTAAGGTTTGGGGATGTGATGCTTATGTCAAAAGGCTTCAGCCAGAAAAGCTCGAACCCAAAGCAGACAAATGCATCTTCATAGGATACCCAAAGGAGTCGGTTGGGTATACCTTCTATCTCAGATCCAAGGGCAAAGTGGTTGTCTCTAAGAACGGGTCCTTTCTCGAGAAAGAGTTTCTCTCGAAAGAATTGAGTGGGAAGAAGATAGAACTTGATGAGGTTGTTGAACCTTCACTTCAACCAGAGAGTAGCGCAGTAAAGAAAGATGTTTTTGTGGCACCTACGTCAGTTGAAGAGGAAGCTAATGATAGTGATCATGAAGTTTCGGATCAAGATACCATCGAACCTCGTAGGTCGACAAGGATACGTACTAATCCTGAGTGGTACGGTAACCCTGTCTTAGAGGTCATGTTGTTGGACAACGATGAACCTACGAGCTATGGAGAAGCGATGGTGGACCCGGATTTCGAAAAATGGTTAGAGGCCATGAAATCTGAGATGGGACCCATGTATGAAAACAAAGTATGGACTTTGAAAGTATTACCTGAAGGGCGAAAGGCCATCTAGAATAAATGGATCTTCAAGAAGAAGACGGACATGGACGGTAATATCACTGTTTATAAAAGCTCGACTTGTGGCAAAGGGGTTTTCACAAGTTCATGGAGTTGACCACGATGAGACTTTCTCAACTGTAGCGATGCTTAAGTCCGTCAGAATCATGTTGGCAATAGCTACATTTTTCAATTATGAAATCTGGCAGATGGATGTCAAAACAACGTTCCTCAACGGTTTCCTTAAGGAATAGTTGTATATGATGCAATCGGAAGGTTTTGTCGATCCAGAGAATGCTGACAAAGTATGCAAGCTCTAGCGATCCATTTATGGACCGGTTCAAGCATCTCGAAGTTGGAATCTTCGCTTTGATGAGGTGATCAAAACGTTTGGGTTTATACAAGTTTACAGAGAAGCTTGTATTTACAAGAAGGTGAGTGGGAGCTCTGTAGCATTTCTAATATTATACGTGGATGACATATTGCTGATTGGAAACAAAATAGAACTTTTGGAAAACGTGAAGGAATATTTGAACAAGAGTTTTTCAATGAAGGACCTAGGAGAAGCTGCTTTCATATTAGGCATCAAGATCTATAGGGATAGATCAAAATGATTATTAAGACATTCACAAAGCACATACCTTGATAAGATTTTGAAGAAGTTCAAAATGGATCGGTCCAAGAAGGGCTTCTTGCCTGTTTTGCAAGGTGTGAAGTTGAGTAAGACTCAATGCCCAATGAGTATAGATGATAGAGAAAAGATGGGTGTCTGAAAGTGCTAGT
Organism: Triticum aestivum; assembly: GCF_018294505.1. Taxonomy (NCBI): domain Eukaryota; kingdom Viridiplantae; phylum Streptophyta; class Magnoliopsida; order Poales; family Poaceae; genus Triticum; species Triticum aestivum. Next base: position 516,029,948 of record NC_057803.1, read on the forward strand.
TATCGACTCGGGTGAATAGGTGATTTTTATGGAAGTCTTGAAAACACGAGGTCTTTGAAGACAAACAGATGAAATGAACCTATTGATATGCAGCGGAAGATAGACTACACTAGACAAGCCATAGTCAAGTAAGCAATGTAGTGAAAGTATGAAGACTATCAACAACTAGGTAGTATGGATCAGAATGGAAGACGGTATGAAGCCAAACAGGTAATAGTCTTCACACAGTGAAGTCAATCAGATCATACATGCAAGCAATGACTTTACGAAGACAAACTGAAAAGTAAAGGGAAGTGGGGGATAGAACCAGTTGCCTGGTGAAGACAAGGATTTGGTAGACCAGTTCCAGTTGTTGTGACAATTGTACATTTGGTTAGGGAGGCTGAGATTGAACTCAGAAGACCGCCTCTTCACCTTATTCCCCTTGAGCTAAGGACACCCAATCCTCACCCAATCACTCTGGTAAGTCTTCAAGGTAGACTTCCAGACCTTCACAGACTTCGTTCACCGACAATCCACAATGGCTCTTGGATGCTCAGAACGCGACGCCTAACCGGTTGGAGGATTCGCAGTCCTCAAGTGTAACAAGTCTTTAGGTCACGTAGACAGAAAGACTTCAGTGATGCCTAACACTCTTTGGCTCTAGGTGTTTTAGGATTTGTCCTTGCAAGGATCTCTCTTTCAAAAGTTTCGGAGGTGAGTTGCTCTCAAAGGACAAAAGCCGTGCACTAACTCTGAGCAGCCACCAATTTATGGTGTAGGGGGTGGGCTATTTATAGCCACAAGGCAACCCGGCATGATATGTCTGAAATGACCCTGGGTCACTAAGGAACCGACACGTGTCCAACGGTCGGATTTCAAACACACGCGACAGCTTGACTTGGGCTACAAGTAAGGCTAACTCGTCCAGCTCTGGATAATATTTACTCTCATTGTCTTCGCTCGAAAACATAGGATTTTGGTTGTGCATCACATCAGTCACTCTGACTTTGTTCACTTGGACCCCACTTAACAGTATGGTGGTTCCTATGACTCAATAAAGAAGAAACAGAAACTACGAAACAACTATTTCTTCATACTCCATAGTCTTCAAGTGAATGTCTTCACATGTCATAATCTTCGTCGCGAATGTCTTCACGTACCACCATTGTCTTCAATGTCTTCACACATTTTTAGGGGTCATCTCTGGTAGGTAAACCGAATCAATAAGGGACTACTACCTGTGTTATCCTGCTATTCTCACAAACACATTAGTGCCTCAACCAAGTTTGTCGTCAATACTCCAAAACCAACTAGGGGTGGCACTTACAGTGTCATCCTCTATGCGTTTGCCATAGGCTCTATCATGTATACAATGTTGTGCACAAGACCAGATGTTAGCCTTGCCATAAGTATGGCCGAAAGGTTTCAAAGTGATCCAAGAGTGGAACACTAGAAGACTATCAAGAATATCCTTAAGTACCTGAAAAGGAATAAGGAAATGTTTCTCGTCTATGGAGGTGATCAAGAGCTCGCCATAAAGGGTTACGTCGATGCAGGCTTTGGCATTGATCTGGATGACTCCAAGTCTCAAACCGAATACGTATATATTCTAAATGGGGGGCGGTAAGCTTGTGCAGTTCCAAGCAAAGGATGGTAGCTGATTCTACATGCGAAGCGGAGTACATAGCTTCCCTGGAGGCAGCAAAGGAAGGTGTCTGGATGAAGCAGTTCATGACAGATCTTGGAGTTGTGCCTAGTGCACTAGACCCGATGACTATGTTCTGTGACAACACCGGTGCCATTGCTTTAGCCAAGGAACCAAAGTTTCACAAAGAGGACCAGACACATAAACCGATGCTTCAATTCCATCCGCGATGCGATCAAGGAGGAGGACATAAACATTTGCAAAGTACATATGGATCTGAATGTTGCACATCCATTGACTAAACCTCTTCCGTGGGCAAAACATGATCAACACCAGAACTCTATGGGTGTTAGATTCATTACCATGTAATACTAGATTATTGATTCTAGTGCAAGTGGGAGACTGTTGGAAATATGCCCTAGAGGCAATAATAAAGTGGTTATTATTATATTTCCTTGTCCATGATAGTCATTTATTATCCATGCTATAATTGTATTGACTGGAAACTCAAATACATGTGTGGATACATAGACAACAACATGTCCCTAGTGAGTGTAACGCCCGGGTAATCAAGCTACAGTAATTACACGCAACTGGTGTCACGTCACCGCGGTTACTATTGCTAATCTATCGTTAGTTCGAAACTGATTCCAATTCAAAATAAAGTTAAATAATAAAAGTTTTCAAAAATTAAAACAAAAATGTTCGGAGTGTGCCAAAAATGGCATAGGTAATTATAGTGCAGCAAACACCTTTTTAGAAATTGCTTAAATACATTAAAATGAAGTAAAATAGAAATGTATATAAATAAACAAAAGAAAATACAAAAAAAACCAAAAAAAGGAAAACAGACCCCCCCGGGCCGAGTGGCCCAGCTAGCAGGCCGGCCCAACTGGGCCACAACCTAACAGGCCGGCCCACCCCGCCGCCATAACCTCCCCCACTCCCCCCACTACCCACGGACACTCCCCCACTCTCCAAAAATATCTCCCCTCTCTCCCCCGACTGGATCAGGATCGAGGGAGGAGACCGCCGACGCTGCCGCCTCCTCCTCGTCCATCGCCGCCCGGAACCGCCTGGACCTCGCCGGACCCCCCCCCCCTCACCGGCCTGCTCCTCTCTGTCACATCGTTCCCGTCATCCTCCTCACGCACCGCTGCCCCCGAACCCTGCAAACCCCCGTGAGCCCCGTTCCTTCTCCTCTTCCCCGCGCCCCGCCGCGCACCGGCGTGCGCCTGAAGGTCGTGCTCGTCGCGCGCCGCCTGCTTAGCCTCGGCCTCTCACTTAGCATGCCGCCGCTCGGCCATGCCCTTGGCTGCGGCCCCACGCCGCTTCACGCCTGCCCCGCTCACCGTCCCTGCCGCTCGCGCGCTGCCCCGCGACCCTCTGCTCGCCCCAGCGCGCCCCCACGCACGCCCGCACGCATCGCGAGCCACTGCCCGCTCGCGCTCGTCGGCCGCCGAGCGCCTCCCCTTGCTTGTCTACCGCCCCGCCCGCGCCTTGTGGCCTCACCCCGGCCCGCCGCCCTCTGCTGCTCGCCGTCGCTTCACCTTGTCGTCGTCCGCACCCACTGTTGGGAAACGTAGTAATTTGAAAATTTTCCTACGCACACGCAAGATCATGGTGATGCATAGCAACGAGAGGAGAGAGTATTGTCTATGTACCCTCGTAGACCAAAAGCGGAAGCGTTATGACAACGCGGTTGATGTAGTCGTACGTCTTTACGGCCTGACCGATCAAGCACCGAAACTACGGCACCTCCGAGTTCTAGCACACGTTCAGCTCGATGACGATCCCCGGACTCCGATCCAGCAAAGTGTCGGGGAAGAGTTCCGTCAGCACGATGGTATGGTGACGATCTTGATGTTCAACTGTCGCAGGGCTTCGCCTAAGCCCCACTACAATACTATCGAGGATTATGGTGGAAGGTGGCACCGCACATGGTTAAGAGAACGATCTTAGAGATCAACTTGTGTGTCTAGGGGTGCCCCCTGCCTCCGTATATAAAGGAGCCAAGGGGGTGCGGCCGGCCCTAGTAGGAGGCGCGCAGGAGGAGTCCTACTCCTACCGGGAGTAGGACTCCCCTCCCTTTCCTTGTCCAAGTAGGAGAGGGGGAAGGAAGGGAGAGAGGAGAGAAAGGAAAGGGGGGGAGCCGCCCCTCCCTCCTTGTCCAATTTGGACTAGGGGAGAGGGGGCGCGCGTCCTACCCTAGCAGCCCCTCCTCTTCTCCACTTTAGGCCCATGAGGCCCATTAACCCCCTGGGGGTTCCGGTAACCCCCCGGTACTCCGGTTTTATCCGAAACTTCCCCGGAACACTTCCGGTGTCCGACTATAGCCGTCCAATATATCAATCTTTATGTCTCGACCATTTCGAGACTCCTCGTTATGTCCGTGATCATGTCCGGGACTCCGAACTAACTTCTGTACATCAAAACTCATAAACTCATAATATAACAGTCATCGAAACCTTAAGCCTGCGGACCCTACGGGTTCGAGAATAATGTAGACATGACCGAGACACGTCTCCGGTCAATAACCAATAGCGGAACCTGGATGCTCATATTGGCTCCCACATATTCTACGAAGATCTTTTTCGGTCAGACGGCATAACAACATACGTTGTTCCCTTTGTCATCGGTATGTTACTTGCCCGAGATTCGATCGTCAGTATCTCAATACCTAGTTCAATCTCGTTACCGGCAAGTCTCTTTACTCGTTCCGTAATACATCATCTCGCAACTAACTCATTAGTTGCATTGCTTGCAAGGCTTAGGTGATGTGCATTACCGAGAGGGCCCAGAGATACCTCTCCGACAATCGAAGTGACAAATCCTAATCTCGAATACGCCAACCCAACATGTACCTTTGGAGACACCTGTATGCTCCTTTATAATCACCCAGTTACGTTGTGACATTTGGTAGCACACAAAGTGTTCCTCCGGCAAACGGGAGTTGCATAATCTCATAGTCATAGGAACATGTATAAGTCATGAAGAAAGCAATAGCAACATACTAAACGATCGGGTGCCAAGCTAATTGAATGGGTCATGTCAATCACATCATTCTTCTAATGATGTGATCCCGTTAATCAAATAACAACTCTTTTGTTCATGGTTAGGAAACATAACCATCTTCGATTAACGAGCTAGTCAAGTAGAGGCATACTAGTGACACTCTGTTTGTCTATGTATTCACACATGTATTATGTTTCCGGTTAATACAATTCTAGCATGAATAATAAACATTTATCATGATATAAGGAAATAAATAATAACATTATTATTGCCTCTAGGGCATATTTCCTTCAGTCTCCCACTTGCACTAGAGTCAATAATCTAGTTCACATCGCCATGTGATTCAACACTAATAGTTCACATCACCATGTGATTAACACCCATAGTTCACATCGTCATGTGACCTATACCCAAAGGGTTTACTAGAGTCAGTAATCTAGTTCACATCGTTTATGTGATTAACACCCAAAGAGTACTAAGGTGTGATCATGTTTTGCTTGCGAGATAATTTTAGTCAACGGGTCTGTCACATACAGATCCGTAAGTATTTTGCGAATTCTATGTCTACAATGCTCTGCACGGAGCTACTCTAGCTAATTGCTCCCACTTTCAATATGTATCTAGATCGAGACTTAGAGTCATCCAGATCTGTGTTAAAACTTGCATCGACATAACTTTTTATGACGAACCTTTTGTCACCTCCATAATTGAGAAATATTTCCTTATTCCACTAAGGATAATTTTTTACTGTTGTCCAGTGATCTACTCTTAGATCACTATTGTACTCCCTTGCTTAACACAGTGTAGGGTATACAATAGATCTGGTACACAACATGGCATACTTTATAGAACCTATGGCTGAGGCATAGGGAATGACTTTCATTCTCTTTCTATCTTCTGTCGTGGTCGGGCTTTGAGTCTTACTCAATTTCACACCTTGTAACACAGCCAAGAACTCTTTCTTTGGCTGTTCCATTTGAAGGAAATATGCCCTAGAGGCAATAATAAAGTTATTATTTATTTCCTTATATCATGATAAATGTTTATTATTCATGCTAGAATTGTATTAACCGGAAACATAATACATGTGTGAATACATAGACAAACTTAGTATCACTAGTATGCCTCTACTTGACTAGCTCGTTAATCAAAGATGGTTATGTTTCCTAACCATGAACAAAGTGTTGTTATTTGATTAACGAGGTCACATCATTAGTTGAATGATCTGATTGACATGACCCATTCCATTAGCTTAGCACCCAATCGTTTAGTATGTTGCTATTGCTTTGTTCATGACTTATACATGTTCCTATGACTATGAGATTATGCAACTCCCGTTTACCGGAGGAACACTTTGTGTGCTACCAAACGTCACAATGTAACTGGGTGATTATAAAGGAGCTCTACAGGTGTCTCCAAAGGTAGATGTTGGGTTGGCGTATTTCGAGATTAGGATTTGTCACTCCGATTGTCGGAGAGGTATCTCTGGGCCCTCTCGGTAATGCACATCACATAAGCCTTGCAAGCATTGCAACTAATGAGTTAGTTGCGGGATGATGTATTACAGAACGAGTAAAGAGACTTGCCGGTAACGAGATTGAACTAGGTATTGGATACCGACGATCGAATCTCGGGCAAGTAGCATACCGATGACAAAGGGAACAACGTATGTTGTTATGCGGTCTGACCGATAAAGATCTTCGTAGAATATGTAGGAGCCAATATGGGCATCCAAGTTCCTCTGTTGGTTATTGATTGGAGATGTGTCTCAGTCATGTCTGCATTGTTCTCGAACCGTAAGGTCCGCACGCTTAACGTTACGATGACGGTTATTATGAGTTTATGCATTTTGATGTACCGAAGTTAGTTCGGAGTCCCGGATGTGATCACGGACATGACGAGGAGTCTCAAAATGGTCGAGACATAAATATTGATATATTGGAAGCCTATGTTTGGATATCGGAAGTGTTCCGGGTGAAATCGGTATTTTACCGGAGTACTGGGAGGTTACCGGAACCCCCCGGGAGCTGTATGGGCCTTAGTGGGCTTTAGTGGAAAGGAGAAGGGTCAGCCCAAGATGGGCCGCACGCCTCCCCCCTCCCCTAGTCCTATTAGGACAAGGAGAGGTGGCCGGCCCCCCTCTCTCTCTTTCCCCCTCAGCGAATCCTATTCCAACTAGGATTGGGGGGAGGAATCCTACTCCCAGAGGGAGTAGGACTCCCTTGGCGCGCCCTCCTTGGCCGGCCGGCCCCCTCCCCTTGGCTCCTTTATATACGGAGGCAGGGGGCACCCTAGAACACACAAGTTGATCCACGTGATCGTTCCTTAGCCGTGTGCGGTGCCCCCTGCCACCATATTCCACCTCGATCATATCGTTGTAGTGCTTAGGCGAAGCCCTGCGTTGGTAGAACATCATCATCGTCACCACTCCGTTGTGCTGACTGAACTCATCCCTGAAGCTTTGCTGGATCGGAGCCCGAGGATCGTCATCGAGCTGTACGTGTGCTAAGAACTCGGAGGTGCCGGAGTAACGGTGCTTGGATTGGTCGGATCGGGAAGACGTACGACTACTTCCTCTACGTTGTGTCAATGCTTCCGCAGTCGGTCTGCGTGGGTACGTAGACAACACTCTCCCCTCTCGTTGCTATGCATCACCATGATCTTGCGTGTGCGTAGGAAATTTTTTGAAATTACTGCGTTCCCCAACACCATTTTTGAACTACTTCAAAATATTGTCAAGGTATGTACTTATTGAAAAAACTTATCAAGCATCTTGATCTATCTCTATAGATCTTGATGCTTAATATGTAAGCAGCTTCACCGAGGTCTTTCTTTGAGAAACTTCTTTCAAAACACACCTTTATGCTTTGCAGAATAATTCTACATTATTTCCGATCAACAATATGTCATTCACATTTACTTATCAGAAATGTTGTAGTGCTCCCACTCACTTTCTTGTAAATACAGGCTTCACCGCAAGTCTGTATAAAACTATATGCTTTGATCAACATATCAAAGCGTATATTCCAACTCCGAGATGCTTGCACCAGTCCATAGATGGATCGCTGGAGCTTGCATATTTTGTTAGTACCTTTAGGATCGACAAAACCTTCTGGTTGCATCATATACAACTCTTCTCTAATAAATCCTATTAAGGAATGCAGTTTTGTTTATCCATTTGCCAGATTTCATAAAATGCGGCAATTGCTAACATGATTCGGACAGACTTAAGCATGGATACGAGTGAGAAACTCTCATCATAGTCAACATCTTGAACTTGTCGAAAACCTTTTTGTGACAATTCTAGCATTGTAGATAGTAACACTACTATCAGCGTCCGTCTTCCTCTTGAAGATCCATTTATTTTCAATTGCTTGCCGATCATCGGGCAAGTCAACCAAAGTCCATACTTTGTTTTTCATACATGGATCTCATCTCAGATTTCATGGCTTCAAGCCCGGAATCTGGGCTCATCATCGCTTCCTCATAGTTCGTAGGCTCGTCATGGTCAAGTAACATGACCTACAGAACAGGATTATCGTACCACTCTGGTGCGGATCTCACTCTGGTTTACCTACGAGGTTCGGTAGTAACTTGATCTGAAGTTACATGATCATCATCATTAGCTTCCTCACTAATCGGTGTAGTAGTCACAGGAACAGATTTCTGTGATGAACTACTTTCCAATAAGGGAGAAGGTACAATTACCTTATCATGTTCTACTTTCCTCCCACTCACTTCTTTCAAGAGAAACTCCTTCTCTAGAAAGGATCCATTCTCAGCAATGAATAACTTGCCTTCGGATCCGTGATAGAAGGTGTACCCAACATTTTATTTTGGGTATCCTATGAAGATTTACTTCTCCGATTTGGGTTCGAGCTTATCAAGTTGAAACTTTTTCACATAAGCAATCGCAGTCCCAAACTTTAAGAAATGACAGCTTAGGTTTCTCGCCAAACCACAGTTCATACGGTGTCGTCTCAACGGACTTAGATGGTGCCCTATTTAACGTGAATGTAGCTGTCTCTAATGCATAACCCCAAAACGGTAGTGGTAATCGGTAAGAGACATCATAGATCGCACCATATCTAATAAAGCACGGTTTTGACGTTCGGACACACCATTATACTGTGGTGTTCCAGGTGGCGTGAGTAGTGAAACTATTTCACATTGTTTTAACTGAAGGCCAAACTCGTAACTCAAATATTTTATTTCCACGATCATATCGTAGAAACTTTTATTTTTGTTATGATGATTCTCCACCTCACTCTGAAATTCTTTGAACTTTTCAAATATTTCAAACTTGTGTTTCATCAAGTAGATATACTCATGTCTGCTCAAATCATCTGTGAAGATCAGAAAATAATGATACCTGTCGCGAGCCTCAATATTCATCGGACCACATACATCAGTATGTATGATTTCCAACAAATCTGTTGCTCGCTCCATTGTTCCGAAGAATGGAGTCTTAGTCATCTTACCCATGAGGCATGGTTTGCAAGCATCAACTGATTCATAATCAAGTGATTCCAAAAGCCCATCAGCATGGAGTTTCTTCATGCGCTTTACACCAATATGACCTAAACGGCAGTGCCACAAATAAGCTGCACTATCATTATTAACTTTGCATCTTTTTGGTTTCAATATTATGATTATGTGTATCACTACGATCGGGATCCAATGAACTATTTTCATTGGGTGTGTAACCATATAAGGTTTTATTCATGTAAATAGAACAACAATTTATTCTCTTACTTAAATGAATAACTGTATTACAATAAACATGATCAAATCATATTCATGCTCAACGCAAACACCAAATAACATTTATTTAGGTTCAACACTAATCCCGAAAGTATAGTGAGTGTGCGATGATGATCATATCAATCTTGGAACCACTTCCAACACACATCGTCACTTCACCCTTAACTAGTCTCTGTTTATTCTGCAATTCCCGTTTCGAGTTACTAATCTTAGAAACTGAACTAGTATCAAATACTGAGGGGTTGCTATAAACACTAGTAAAGTACACATCAATAACATGTATATCAAATATACTTATGTTCACTTTGCCATCCTTCTTATCCGCCAATCACTTGGGGTAGTTCCGCTTCCAGTAACCAGTCCCTTTGCAGTATAAGCACTTAGTCTCAGGCTTAGGACCAGACTTGGGCTTCTTCACTTGAGCAGCAACTTGTTTGCCGTTCTTCTTGAAGTTCCCCTTCTTCCCTTTGCCCTTTTCTTGAAACTAGTGGTCTTGTCAACCATCAACACTTGATGCTCTTTCTTGATTTCTACCTTCATCGATTTCATCATCATGAAAAGCTCGGGAGTCGTTTTCGTCATCCCTTGCATACTATAGTTCATCACGTAGTTCTACTAACTTGGTGATGGTGACTAGAGAATTCTGTCAATCACTATCTTATCTGGAAGATTAACTCCCACTTGATTCAAGCGATTGTAGTACCCAGACAATCTGAGCACATGCTCACTAGTTGAGCGATTCTCCTCCATCTTTTAGCTATAGAACTTGTTGGAAACTTCATATCTCTCAACTCGGGTATTTGCTTAAAATATTAACTTCAACTCCTGGAACATCTCATATGGTCCATGACGTTCAAAACGTCTTTGAAGTCCCGATTCTAAGCTGTTAATCATGGTACACTAAACTATCAAGTAGTCATCATATTGAGCTAGCCAAACATTCATAACGTCTGCATCTGCTCCTGCAATAGGTCTGTCACTTAGCGGTGCATCAAGGACATAATTCTTCTGTGCAGCAATGAGGATAAACCTCAGATCACGGATCCAATCCGCATCATTGCTACTAACATTTTTCAACACAATTTTCTCTAGGAACATATCAAAATAAACATATGAAAGCAACAACGCGAGCTATTGATCTACAACATAGATATGCTAATACTACCAGGACTAAGTTCATGATAAATTAAAGTTCAATTAATCATATTACTTAAGAACTCCCACTTAGATAGACATCTCTCTAATCCTCTAAGTGATCACGTGATCCAAATCAACTAAACCATAACCGATCATCACGTGAAATGGAGTAGTTTTCAATGGTGAGCATCGCTATGTTGATCATATCTACTATACGATTCACGCTCGACCTTTCGGTCTCAGTGTTCCGAGGCCATATCTGCATATGCTAGGCTCGTCAAGTTTAACCTGAGTATTTTGCGTGTGCAAAACTGGCTTGCACCCGTTGTAGATGGACGTAGAGCTTATCACACCCGATCATCACGTGGTGTCTGGGCACGACGAACTTTGGCAACGGTGCATACTCAGGGAGAACACTTTTATCTTGAAATTTAGTGAGAGATCATCTTATAATGCTACCGTCAATCAAAGCAAGATAAGATGCATAAAAGATAAACATCACATGCAATCAATATAAGTGATATGATATGGCCATCATCATCTTGTGCTTGTGATATCCATCTCCGAAGCATTGTCATGATCTCCATCGTCACCAGCGCAACACCTTGATCACCATCGTAGCATCATTGTCGTCTCGCCAATCTTATGCTTCCACGACTATCGCTACCGCTTAGTGATAAAGTAAAGCATTACAGCGCGATTGCATTGCATACAATAAAGCGACAACCATATGGCTCCTGTCAGTTGCCGATAACTCATACAATAAAATTTAGCATCATGTCTTGACCATATCACATCACAACATACCCTGCAAAAACAAGTTAGACGTCATCTACTTTGTTGTTGCAAGTTTTACATGGCTGCTACGGGCTTAAGCAAGAACCAATCTTACCTACGCATCAAAACCACAATGATAGTTTGTCAAGTTGGTGCTGTTTTAACCTTCGCGAGGACCGGGCGTAGCCACACTCGGTTCAACTAAAGTTGGAGAAACTGACACCCGCTAGCCACCTTTGTGCAAAGCACGTCGGGAGAACCGGTCTCGCGTAAGCGTACGCGTAATGTCGGTCCGGGCCGCTTCGTCCAACAATACCGCCGAACCAAAGTATGACATGCTGGTAAGCAGTATGACTTATATCGCCCACAACTCACTTGTGTTATACTCATGCATATAACATCAACACATAAAACCTAGGCTCTGATACCACTGTTGGGAAACGTAGTAATTTCAAAATTTTCCTACGCACACGCAAGATCATGGTGATGCATAGCAACGAGAGGAGAGAGTATTGTCTACGCACCCTCATAGACCGAAAGCGGAAGCGTTATGACAACGCGGTTGATGTAGTCGTACGTCTTCACGGCCCGACCGATCAAGCACCGAAACTACGGCACCTCCGAGTTCTAGCACACGTTCAGCTCGATGACGATCCCCGGACTCCAATCCAGCAAAGTGGCGGGGAAGAGTTCCGTCAGCACGACGGCGTGGTGACGATCTTGATGTTCAACTGTCGCAAGGCTTTGCCTAAGCACCACTACAATATTATTGAGGATTATGGTGGAAGGGGGCACCGCACATGGTTAAGAGAACGATCTTAGAGATCAACTTATGTGTCTAGGGGTGCCCCCTGCCTCCGCATATAAAGGAGCCAAGGGGGGTGCGGCCGGCCCTAGTAGGAGGCGCGCAAGAGGAGTCCTACTCCTACCGGGAGTAGGACTCCCCTCCCTTTCCTTGTCCAAGTAGGAGAGGGGGAAGGAAGGGAGAGAGGAGAGAAAGGAAAGGGGGGGCGCCGCCCCTCCCTCCTTGTCCAATTCGGACTAGGGGGAGAGGGGGCGCGCGGCCTGCCCTAGCAGCCCCTCCTCTTCTCCACTTTACGCCCATGAGGCCCATTAACCCCCCTGGGGGTTTCAGTAACCCCCCGGTACTCCGGTTTTATCCGAAACTTCCCCGGAACACTTCCGGTGTCTGAATATAGCCGTCCAATATATCAATCTTTATGTCTCGACCATTTCGAGACTCCTCGTTATGTCCGTGATCATATCCGGGACTCCGAACTAACTTCTGTACATCAAAACTCATAAACTCATAATATAACAGTCATCGAAACCTTAAGCGTGCGGACCCTACGGGTTCGAGAACAATGTAGACATGACTGAGACACGTCTCCGGTCAATAACCAATAGCCCTGGATGCTCATATTGGCTCCCACATATTCTACGAAGATCTTTATCGGTCAAACCGCATAACAACATACGTTGTTCCCTTTGTCATTGGTATGTTACTTGCCCGAGATTCGATCGTCGGTATCTCAATACCTAGTTCAATCTCGTTACCGGCAAGTCTCTTTACTCGTTCCGTAATACATCATCTCGCAACTAACTCATTAGTTGCATTGCTTGCAAGGCTTAGGTGATGTGCATTACCGAGAGGGCCCAGAGATACCTCTCCGACAATCGGAGTGACAAATCCTAATCTCGAAATACGCCAACCCAACATATACCTTTGGAGACACCTGTATAGCTCCTTTATAATCACCCAGTTACATTGTGACATTTGGTAGCACACAAAGTGTTCCTCCGGCAAACGGGAGTTGCATAATCTCATAGTCATAGGAACATGTATAAGTCATGAATAAAGCAATAGCAACATACTAAATGGTTGGGTGCTAAGCTAATTGAATGGGTCATGTCAATCACATCATTCTTCTAATGATGTGATCCCGTTAATCAAATAACAACTCTTGTGTTCATGGTTAGGAAACATAACCATCTTCGATTAACGAGCTAGTCAAGTAGAGGCATACTAGTGACACCCTGTTTGTCTATGTATTCACACATGTATTATGTTTCTGGTTAATACAATTCTAGCATGAATAATAAACATTTATCATGATATAAGGAAATAAATAATAACTTTATTATTGCCTCTAGGGCATATTTCCTTCACCCACCACCACAGCCACTGTGCTTGGCCGTAGCCAAACCCCGCTCGCATTGCCCCGTGCCGCTGCCTAGGCTCCGCCACTTCCCACGCTACTGCTGCCGTCGCTCACGCCTGCCGCGCTGCACGCGTGCCGTCCAGCGCGCCCGACGGCCGCTGGCCCGCCGCGCCTCGCCCGGCCATGCCCCGCGTCGCCCGCCTTGGCTGCTTGCCGCCCCGCCGCCTAGTCTCCTCCCCGTCGCGCCTGCTTCGGCCGGCCGCGCCGCCTGGCCGTGCCGCGCCGGCGCCCCCGCATCCAGAACGGCCGCGGCCGTCGCCCGGGTCTACCCCGGCGGGCAACCCTCGCCCGTTCGGGCTACGCCCGTTAGGTCCCTGTGAGCAAATGACAAGTGGGCCAGCCCCAGAACGAAAATAGATTTAAAAAGGAATTTAAAAATAATAATAAATAATTAATTAAACTAATTAATTAATTAAACTAATTAATCATGTCTAATTAATCTAATCAACTAGTTAAGTTAATTAAACCCTAATTAGACTAAACAGTCAATGACGAACGGGACCCACCTGTCAGGTTGACCAGGTCAACTGCTGATGTCATGCTGACGTCATGATGACGTCAGCAAACACTATTCTGGATAATGTTGGATTTAAATAAGTAAATAAATTCAGTAAATCAGTTAAACTTTAGAAAATCATATAAAATAATCCGTAACTCGGATGGAAAAACTTTGTACATGAAAGTTGCTCAGAACGACGAGACGAATCTGGATACTCAGCCCGTTCGTCCGCCACGCATCCCTAGCATAGCAAACACGCAACTTTCCCCCTCCGGTTCATCTGTCCGAAAACACGAAACACCGGGGATATTTTCCCGGATGTTTCCCCCCTTCACCGGTACCACCTCTTACCGTGTTAGGGCACCCCTAGCACCGCTACTTGTCATGTCATGCATCGCTATGCATCTGTTTGCTTAATATCTATTGTTTCTTCCCCCCTCTTCTCTCGCTAGACACCGAGACCGACGCCGTTGCTACCCAGTACGACTACGGTGTTGACGACCCCTCTCTCTTGCCAAAGCAACTAGGCAAGCCCCCCCTTGATCACCAGATATCGCCTACTCTTCTCTATACTACTTGCATTAGAATAGTGTAGCATGTTACTGCTTTCTGTTAATCCTATTCTGATGCATAGCCTGTCATTGTTGCGACAACTGTTGATACCTTACCTGCAATCCTAAATGCTTAGTATAGGATTCTAGATTACCATCAGTGGCCCTACATTCTTGTCAGTCTGCCATGCTATACTATCGGGCCGTGATCACGTCGGGTGTTGATCACAGGTATATACTATACATATGTACTATATATGTTGTAACTAAAGTCGGGTCGACTCGTTGAGTACCCGCGGTTGATTTTCACGAATTGGGGGCTGGAAGGACATACTTTCCCAACGGCCCTCTGTGTGGATCTTTGTGGCGGAGCGACAGGGCAGGCGGAGACCACCTAGGTGAGAGGTGGGCCTGGCCCTGGTCGGCGTTCGCGTTGACTTCAAGATAACACGCTTAACGAGATCTTGGTATTTGATCTGAGTCTGGCTACTCGCCTATACGCACTAACCAACTACGCGGGAACAATTATGTGCACTCGACGTCGTGGTATCAGCCGAAGCCTTCGTGACGTCAGCGACTGAGCGGCGCGCGCCGGGTTGGACCGCGTAACGCAACTTCCTTTGTAATGGAGGTTGCTAGGTCTGCTCACCGGCCGCGTACGCAACGTGCAGGTGTGCAATGGGCGATGGGCCCAGACCCCTGCGTGCATAGGATTTAGATCGGCGTGCTGACCTCTCTGTTGTGCCTAGGTGGGGCTGCGACGTGTTGATCTTCCGAGGCCGGGCATGATCCAGGAAAGTGTGTCCGGACAAAGGGGATCGAGCGTGTTGGGAAATGTGGTGCACCCCTGCAGGGAAGTTAATCTATTCGAATAGTCGTGATCTTCGGTAACAGGACGACTTGGAGTTGTACCTTGACCTTATGACAACTAGAACCGGATACTTAATAAAATACACCCTTCCAAGTGCCATATACAACCGGTGATCACTCTCTCACAGGGCGACGAGGGGAGGATCATCGATTAGGTTTATGCTATGCGATGCTACTTGGTGAACTTACCATCTACTCTCTTCTTCTGCTGCAAGATGGAGGTTACCAGAAGCGTAGTCTTCGAAAGGACTAGCTATCCCCCTCTTATTCCGGCATTCTGCAGTTCAGTCCACATATGATACCCCTTTTCCATTTGATACCAATGCATACATATATAGTGTAGCTCCTTGCTTGCGAGTATTTTGGATGGGTACTCACGGTTGCTTTGCTCCCTCTTTTCCCCTTTTCTATACTCGATTGCTGCGACCAGACGATGGAGCTCATGAGCCAGACGCCACTATCGACGACGACTCCTACTACGCTGGAGGTGCCTACTACTACGTGCAGCCCGCTGACGACGACCAGGAGTAGTTTAGGAGGATCCCAGGCAGGAGGCCTGCGCCTCTTTCGATCTGAATCCCAGTTTGTGCTAGCCTTCTTAAGGCAAACTTGTTTAACTTATGTTTGTACTCAGATATTGTTGCTTCCGCTGACTCGTCTATGATCGAGCTCTTGTATTCGAGCGCTCGAGGCCCCTGGCTTGTAATATGATGCTTGTATGACTTATTTTATTTGTAGAGTTGTGTTGTGATATCTTCCCGTAAGTCCCTGATCTTGATTGTACATGTTTGCGTGTATGATTAGTGTACGATTGAATCGGGGGCGTCACAGTGAGCCTCTGCCGGACTAGCTCGTTGATCAAAGATGGCGATAGACATGAGTTGTCATTTGATAACGGGATCACATCATTAGGAGAATGATGCGATGGACAAGACCCAAACTATAAACGTAGCATATGATCGTATCAAGTTTATTGCTATCGATTTCATCATGTCAAGTATCTGTTCCTTAGACCATGAGATCATGCAACTTCCTGACATCGGAGGAATACTTAGTGTGTATCCAAACATCCCTTCGTAACTGGGTGATCGTAAAGGTTCTCTACTGGTATCTCCGAAGGTGTTTGTTGGGTTGGCACGAATCGAGACTGGGATTTGTCGCTCCGTGTGACGGAGAGATATCTCTGGGCCCTCTTGGTAATACAACATCATAAGAAGCTTGCAAGCATGTGACTAATGAGTTTGGTCACGGGATTTTGTATTACGGAATGAGTAAATAAACTTGCCAGTAACGAGATTGAACTAGGTATGGAGATACCGACGATCGAATCTCGGGCAAGTAACATATCACCGGACAAAGGGAATTGTATACGGGATTAACTGAATCCTTGACATCATGGTTCAACCGATAAAGATTTTCGTGGAATATGTAGGAATCAATATGGGCATCCAGGTCCCGCTATTGGTTATTGACCGGAGAGGAGTCTCGGACATGTCTACATGATTCTCGAACCCGTAGGGTCACACGCTTAACGTTCGGTAGCGCTAGGGTAGTATTGAGATATTAATAGTGGAAAGTCTCGGAGTCCCGGATGGGATCCGGGATATCACGGGGAGCTCCGGAATAGTCTAGAGGTAAATATTTATATATGGAAAGTTGTTATCGGAGTTCCGGAAAAAGTTTGAATTTTTTTGGTATTGTACCAGGAAGGTTCTAGAAGGTTCCAAAGTGGGGCCACCTGCATGGGGGCCCACATGAATGTGGATAGTGGGGAAAGTCCCCACAACCTTGATCTAGGCACTCCAAGATCCTCCCTTAAAAATAATAGTATCATATCCCAAGGGGATAAGATCAGCATCCCTAAAAAGGGGATAGTGATCGGTGGGGAAGGAAAGGTGGGATTTCCTTCCTTTGTTTTGGCCAACGACCCTAGGGCCTTGGAGGGCAAGCCACCAGCCACCTCCACGCCTATGTAAAGGTGGGGAGGCATCGAGGGCAGCCATCCTTCGACCCTTGCCCGTTACCTCTCCCAACTCCTTCCACGTTTCACCGGTACGCGCTTGGCGAAGCCCTGCCGGAATTCTGCTGCCACCACCACCACCACCATACCGTCGTGTTGGTCTCGACCTCATCTACCCCCTCTCTCCCGCTTGCTGGATCAAGAAGGAGAGGATGCCGCCGAGCCACACGTGTGCTAAACTCGGAGGTGTCGTCCGTTCGGCACTTGATCGGGAGTTCGTGGACGCATCGTGATTGGATCGCAAAGACATTCGACTATATCAACCGCGTTTCTTTATACTTCCGCTTAGCGATCTATAAGGGTATGTGGATCCAATCTCTCCTCTCGTAGATGTGCATCTCCTAGATTGATCTTGGCGAACGTAGAATTTTTTTTTGTTTCCCATACAATGTTCGCCAACAATTTGTACCCCGTTTCGTCATAGGAAGTACATACGATTATGTTACAGCAGTACTATATCACATCAATATTTAATCACATAACTCGCATGGCGTCAGAGCAGTAGTTGACTCGACTGAACCTGAGCATAATACAACATTTTTATTTCAAGAGAAACATAATACATGCAACATTTTGAACGCGCCAAATCATGTTATTACTCTAGGACAAATTAGTATCAAATTACGTAGAGCAAAACAAAACTGATCTCTCAAAGGTTTATTCCTTTATTCCGAGGCATGGAACCCTGTGACTTGTGAGTATTTATATCTGCAGGTAACATGCACACCATGCAACTTGTATCATGTATGGGTGATCCGGTTATCTAATTAGAGAGCACCTGTGCTAGCTTAGATATGATTAACTATATCGAGGAAGTAAACTATGTTGGGGTATCCAAAGGGGATTATTCCCATGTCCCTCCATAGTCCATAGTCTTCAGCTTTTGTTAATTGTTATGACTGACACATCTATGATGTCCATTTAGAAGGGTTTAAATGGCTAATTCTGAAATATGTGTTCCCTGGACCGCGTGACAGACACCTCATAACATGAGCCAAAGTCAAATATTACAATAATTTTCCCTTTTGCATATTAAGTGTCGGAAAAATTTCTGCTAGTACTCTAGTTTTGTTTCTTGTCAACCATTATTTAAGCTATAGCTTCTTCTTAGCCGTTGGAGCAATCGACAGTGGGTATATTTAGATTACATTTTTTGTTTCCTTGGCTTAGATCAGTACTACCTCCGTCTAGATGAATAAATCATTCGTGTAGTTTTAGGTCATAGATTTGAGGAATTAAATATATGTTATATGTCATAAAAAGTATATCACTAGATTCTTACACGAATTTAGTTTTTAAATATATATTTTTTGTCACATATAATACACGTTTAAATAGTTAAATCATTGACCTAGAACTACGCGAATGACTTATTCACCGAGACGGAGGTAGTACTCCCTCCGTAAACTAATATAAGAGTGTTTAGATCACTAAAATAGTGATCTAAACGCTCTTATATTAGTTTACAGAAGGAGTACTAACTAAATCTTCAACTTGCTCGATGACGCTTGGGCTTCGGTGACTGCCAAGTTTAAAATTGACATGCTAGATTGGATCACCATGCAGCTTTTAGTTCTCGCATAAGCATGTTCTCATGCCTTGTTGCTCCTAGCAAAAGCCGCCTCTAGGTCTACGATGCTTCATTAAACTTCATTTGGTTAAGGCCCTACATCAGCCACCTTTTTCCTAGTTCTTGGAGAACTTGCCTACTTGCTCTGAAATTATTGTGAAAAAAATATGCAAATTTCCCAAGTTTGGAACAGATGTCCACTCGATTTTCTCAAATTTTATTCTGTTTTACGCAAGATCCCTTCAGTGAACTAGCATGAAAAAGGGGCTATCATTACACGTCTCCCCTCCGGATATGTTCTTGTTTCCTTGATGAATTCTGCGATTTTGTATCCTGAGTTCATAGATGTTTGGTCAGTGGCGCATCCGGCTTGGTTTTTCTGGTTGCAATAACCTCCGTGTGTTCATGAGCAGGCCTATTGAGATGCAGACTCCCATAGCCCGCCAGCTAGAATCCACGGGGAAGAATGTCCTCCATGTAGGCATATTATCCAGGGATACATGGCTCACTGGATAAATTGCTATCCATTTTGGTGAGTGAAAATGTATAGGCTACATGTCTTTTTTTTTTCTCGGGACATACAAATATGGACCACAGATGCTCTGATTCCGGCCTTGAGTTTCAGAAGCAGCATCAAGAACTGGACAGAAACAAACAATAGGCGTATCAAGAAACAGAGATAGAATGGCTTATGCAGCTTCAATCTCCATTTCTAGATACGTCCGCGTTAAACTTTGCTAGACATCTGAGTTCATACACCTGTCATCTACTCACGCGAGCTAAGGTGGTAATGCACCAGTTGATATGTCAACCTTCTGGCCTCAGCACATAACAATTCAGCAAGAGAAGCAATATAGGTGGATGCATAGCAAGGTACGCACGTGATTCTGGATGTGACCCAGCGACATGATCAAATTGGTGAAATCTTGAGCAGAAAAGAGGGGTGGGGAGAGCTGAAGGAGCTTCCTACTGAAACACGAATTCCAGTCTTCATGATGTACAACAATGTTGTCGGCTAAGGTTTACAAGTTGAGAAAGTGAGAAGGTGATAGATGGTCACACACTTCAGGCCGTTGCATAGGACACGCACTTATCCCTACAGGGAGACAGCAAGAGATGAGAAGAAATGTGAGGTTCATGTATTACTCATGCAAAT
Source organism: Triticum aestivum (assembly GCF_018294505.1). Taxonomy (NCBI): domain Eukaryota; kingdom Viridiplantae; phylum Streptophyta; class Magnoliopsida; order Poales; family Poaceae; genus Triticum; species Triticum aestivum. The sequence continues at coordinate 516,050,156 of NC_057803.1, forward strand.
CAAGTACTATATGTTTGTAAATTCCTGTATGTATGAGAACATGTACAGTATGACATTATCGCAGTCAAGCTTACCGCCGGAAATGCTTCAGTGCTTTGAATTCCTAATCAGATCTTTCAGCTCATCTGCAATTGCATGATAGCAGAACTTGTATTGCTCCTGCAAAGCCAAAATGTTAGTTATAGAGAAGGGAGTTTGAGTTGGTTGATAAGGAATAGTTTGAGCTGGACGGTTTATCCCATATATGCATCCAATTGAGTCGAGTCCAATTGGGTTGGCCACATAGTATAGCTAGGCAAACTGGATTCTAACCGTTTCGTTCAAGCAGTCAATAAACAAAGTTCTACAACAAGTCTCAGAGCCTCTTCCACATCAGAGACGGGCCCTGTCACCGGCCATATCCTGGTCTTCGGACCTTACTCTACTGCAATCATCTTGTTGTGGATCAAGATCCATAACCTGGGAGGATCCTATAACTGATTTACAAACTGAAATAAATAAATAAAACAATCGCACCTCTGTTTGGACCATGCCAGGTCTCTGGGATCTAAACTTCCCGACAGTTTCCGCAAGATTTGTAGCAGCTTGTTCACCACGTAATATCCTCTCTACTGTATTATGGATTGTAATGTAAGCACCAGTTCTCCCAATGCCTGCACTGCAGAAATCAGAAAAGGAATGCAATATTATTTGAATGTGGGCAAGTGTGAAAAAGGAATCATGCCATTAATTTGAAACAAACCTGCAATGTGCAACAACTGGGTGCTCTTTAGAAACATAATATAATCTTTTTAGAATCTTCCGTACAGTACTGCTGTCATCTGGCACACCATGGTCAGGCCATGTGGAGTGCTGGATGTGGAGAACAGTATGCACTCTATCTGACTGCAAAATAAAGAATTATAAGTTGGGGCAGTACAAACACGAAGACAAGTAATATGGGTGAAAGAGGTACGAAGCGTACACAAAAGGGCAATGCGAGATGCATAGAAGCCATTCATGGAAGAAAATAAGTAAATGTTGCACACTACAGATGTTCAGCATTTATAGCGGTATGATAAGTATTCACCAGTGGTGTAAGCTAACATGTAGTATGTGGTGGTTGTCTTGAGACCTCACTTAACAATGCTACATCAAGTAGTGCTGAAAAATTCATTCATCACACTGCAACCAGGACACTGTGTGATAGCTTGTGATGGATCGATGCCTTGAAAGTTGAACCGAAATCTTCACTACCACTAGAGTGTAAGCATGACTGCATGAGCATCCTAAAGGAATGAAAAGGTACCCGGCAATATATCTGATGGAATATACGCGAGGGCCTTTACATCCATGTGAATTACTTCAAGCTACTTCTAATGGAAGTATTATGTACTGTTAACGAATCCTGCAGAGGTACTAAAACTTAAGTGTATGAATCGTTGATGAACAAGAGATAGCATACAATAGTATATAAAAATATGGAACAAATAGTCCTTCACTCGTACAGTATATCTTCACACTATTTAGACACAGAAGCAACATTAGTTTTACACATCTTTACCTCGTTATGTTGCACCTTCACACTGCGCAATGTTAATTCCCCATCTTGTCTGGTCTCCATGATTTTAATGTTCAATCTTCCATAGTCTCCTTGCCCCTTGCTCAGTGGAAGATACTCATCACACTGCCATTATTTCAATGTAAATAACATTTGATAGGATTTTACCAAAGGAGAAAGTTAAAATACAAACTGTGTCTATGAGATTAAGAATCCAAGAAAACCATGATGGTACCAAAGCCGGAAGTATTTTTCCAGGAGTCATGTATTAACACGTCAATGTATGAACAGAAATGTCTAAATCACGGCCTCAAAATGGTAAATGATTGGATAAAAAGGAACCAAACCTCTCACTCTCTCCATTCATCTCTCCCGCTAGGGGAATCATGGGTGCATTATACAGGAAGGAGGAAAAGACAGAAACCAAATAACCATGTTTTGGACAAAATAAAGACGAAACATGAGGGGCAGGCACCCTTTGTTTTTTCTAAGAAAAAGGAAAGAAACCCAGTTGCATTCCATGTTCTGAATTACACAGGAGACCTATATGTAACACGCTAAAAATGTAGGTACAGTGTTGCCCTATCGAATTGAGTTTCAAATACTCCCTACGACGACCTGAGATATCCATTTCGTCATCATGTTCCGAACAACTGAGTTACGCCCTCCGGCCGGATTTATTGGAGCAGACGGTCAATTCTCCAAGATCAAGGCACACAGTCATCTTAATCGCGTAGTCCTTCAATCTCCTGCTAGCATACCCCAATCAATAGCATGCATGCAGCAGTCTATTTCTCTCACCTAGCCTGCATGTGTATGCATGTCCAATCATTTCGCGGGACCAGCAATAGATTGCGAGAGAAACACGGCGCTATAAAAGCAATGGCCTGACAAATACGAGCGGCATATGGTGGTCTGCTGGCCCGCTAATCCCGGACGGAGGAAGTACATATGACAAGCTGAAAAGCGTGCATGCAACACATCCATATAGAAATGCAACAATTGTTGAGCATTTAGCGCCTTCAAATATACTAAGCAAAAAAGCCTTGTCCATAGACAGGTAACATTATAAATGCAAAAGGAAGTCCTTTTTCGATCAAAAATTGACATTTACATATAGAAGAACACAGTCCTATCCAGCTTCTCTGTTCATTTCCTATACTGATCGTACAAGAATAGTCAGTCAGCAGCAATCAGGCATGATGTACAGTAAGCTAAGAATACTCAAAGAAGGTTGTTCTTCTCCTTTCAGGGCCGATCCGAAGAGAATCTAGTCTTTACTGAGAAATTTGGTTTCGGGGACTTTGCTGATTCCAGTCAAAGAAAAATGTTTTTTCACGAAGAGAAGCAAGCAGTGGACTGAGCAACTATCGCGTCAATTCAATAAATAGATTCTAGTGACGCTTATGCTCCATTCTATTTGAATGTTCTCATGTCCTACTAGCCGCCGTTGATAGGATTTAATAATTAATAAAAATAACTCAACACTGTAGGCAAACATGTGGAGTAAGGTTGTGCTAAAATCATGGAAGACAAGAAACTGAAAAACTGAATATTAGGCCAACTCAATGAAACATGCAAGTCACAAGTGTTTGTTATTCATACCTTCACAATGTCAAATTTAGTGAGCATGACAATTACAGGACAGCTGTTCTCAAAGACCATCTGCCAAAAATCTTCGAATGTATTGACTAGCGGACCTTGAGTAGAAATGAACTTTGTCTGATCTTTGTCATCATACTGCAGATTTTATATCCAACAATGCCAATTAGGATCAGAAAGAAAGAAAAGGGCAGGAAATATGCTATTTCTTACCTTTATAAGGCTTGCATTGATGTAATCGTTACTTGAAGTCTGATTGCCTGTTGAGGACTGCAGCTTTATCCTGGTTTCATCAACTAAATAACAAAGGTCGAGTTAAATCAAATAATTTATTCCACATGGTGGAATTGCAGAATATGCATGACTGCCCCCACAAGTTAATGATGCTCACATGCCAAGACATCAGTGTAGCGGTTCCTTTCCCTATTAGCAGGACTTCGAGCCACAGTAAACTTCTGAGCCGACTGGAGCGATGTTCTTATGGCCTGAAATAATTGTGAATCAATAGTTGCATGATTTGCTTAGGAAAAAATATTCCTTAATTCTTATGACAGCCAATTTCAAAATATTTCTTATATTTACAATTGAAAATATAATTAGTATAGGATCAGCTGTCCCCAGTCAATACATATATCTGAATTGTTTCTTTCAGTTGCATTGAACTGAATGTGGACGAGCTAGTGTGGTACCACGAAGTTAGAACTGAATGGGATCGTGATACAATTTCCATACCCATGTTTTTTTTTCTTACAAAAAGTTGAGTAAGATGCTAAGGGCAGATAATTCACTCGTTCATAGTTCATACAGCATTTGATACGGCGATGGGCATTTGAGAATACACATTTGATATGGTGACAGTCCCATTGAGAATGCATATCCTTTTAATCGTTATCAATATATCGATTGTCATAAAAAAGAAGAGAAAACTACGGATTAAGATTTCAGCGTATAATTGATAATCTTTAGAGATTGGACTTGGAAACAGAGAGTGAACTAATTAGGTTAGAAGTTACTAAAACAGTAGAAAATGGATCACTTGGATGTGATTAAGATTCACACAAGCAGTAGAATGGACAAAGTTGTTCCAAAACATCATCAGGTGGCTTAAAGTGTCACGTAAAATATCCTAAGGCAACCAGCACAGCATTACAGATGACAGAACATCATCAGGGAGCTTAAAGTTTCACATAAGATATCCGAAAGCAACCAGCACAGCACTAGAGATGACAGGTAAATACCATATTAGAAATTAGAAATTAGAAAAGAACACCAACTTTAGCAATACTACCTTTTCCTGGTGGCCTAGACGAGCAAAAAATGTGAGCAATTTTCCTCAAAGAGAATACTCGGCTACTTCGCTGTGTGAGGTTAAGTCCATCTCAGGTAAGCGCGTGAAAACAAATACTACCTCTGTTCACTTTTATAAGACGTTTTAGACATTCGGACACTGTCCAAAACAGGACAAAGCAAGCTGTCTGAAACGTCTTATAAAAACAAACGGAGGGAGTACATACTAAGGCCAATGGTAGGATTGGTCCAAGGAAGAGACAATGCCATGAGAGGAGATTGTAGTTTTATTTCCTGAGTGCTGCTGTTCACGCAGTATTCTGGAGCTAGCAGCATAACTCCTCAAGAGTATAATTTTGGCAACCCAAAATGGACTTGAATCTCAGTAGCCCAGAGAATCCACATGTTAAAATGTAGCTTTAGAAATAATCTCTATTTTACCCTAATCATAACCAGCACGATTTTATCTGGCTGCACAGCTATCGCCCAACATGACGCTTCACTTGGAAGCAACAATGTGAAGATCACACGGCACTAAGGGTAACCACTACACATAAAACCACCTCCTCCATCATTCACAACTCACTTGTATGATTGCAAAACTAAAAAGATTCTAGCTAAGGCCACTCTTCTTAATTTTGCAAAAAGAAAAGGAAACAAGGGGAAAAAGATGGTCTGTCTTGATTTCGCAAAGCAAAGAAAATGTTGGTGATATTAACTTGGCCATGCCTCGCCGGACTTGCACAAATAGGGGGTGACCAGGAAAGATTTCCTACCGGAAGGCCTCTAAAGTCGTCGAATATTGCGGCCGGCTTCTTGAGCTTTTTGTCGAGCACCTTGAGCGCCGTCTTGCAGTGCTTCACCTGACCCGGCATCAGGACCCAGGCCGGCGGATCCGCGTTGGGGTCGAGCGGGTCAAACCCTCCCTGCGGCCCTGTAAGCCCAGGCGAAGAGCGGCGCGGGGCGGAGGAGGCCGGCGAGCCGCCTCTCCCGCCGCCGCGCAGCGGCGAGTTCCCCGTGGCTCCGGCGGCGGGGTCAGTCTTCCGGCGGCGCTTAGAGCTAGGAGCGGGCGGAGGGGAGGGGGGAGCCGTCGGGGTCGCCGTGGTGGAGCGCGTGACCGGGTATAAATAAAGTGCGACGGTTTCCGCCCTGGCCGGTGGTTGGATTGGGGTTTTTTGAGAAGACTTGACTTGGGGAGGAGAGAATGCTGATGCCGCCACGGTGCAAGTGGGGTCTGGTTGTTCGGGGAAAGGGAGGGGGAGGGTGGGAATGGCGGACGCGGCGATGCGGGCCGCCGGCGGAGTGGGGTTTCGCAGGGAAGAAGATGGCGAGACGGATTTTGAAATGCTGATGAAATCCATTAGTTTAGCGCCCGTGCTTTACCAGGGATCAAACTGCTTTTTTTTTTTGAGAAACACCAGGGATCAAACTGCTCGTCACGGTGGGCTAGAGCATCTCCAGCATACCTAGCCAAATGGCCCGGCCCGGCCCATTGTAATCGTGTTTGGCCTGGCACGGCCCGCCAGGGCATGATTACTATACGGGCCGTGTTGTGCCAGCCCGTGTGCTGCGCCCCTAGGCCCAGGCATGGCCCAGTTAGTAAACGGGCCGGCACGTTGGCCCGTTTAGCACGGTGAGCCGTATATTTTCAGCCTGTTATTTAACGCACGAAGCGTTTTTAGCCTATTTTTACCTGTTGGGTCATATATAGATGTATAAAAAAATAAAAATATAATATAATCGGGCCGTGCCGTGCCGGCCCGCGTGCCCAGTCTCCAGGCCCAAGCATGGCCCAGGGCGTGCCGTGTGCCGGGTCCGGCCCGTTTAGCCCGTGTCGTGCCTGGCCCAAGACGGGCCGTGCCGGCGTACTCACGGGCCGGCCCGAAAAAAACGACACATTTGGCCAGCTATAATCTTCAGCGGTTCCGACCCCAAGGCTTGAAATAGCGCCCCTTAGGGTCAACCGGCGGTAAATTCGAGGTGGGGGGCTCAGGTTCCCAGCCGACCCCCCAATTCTCCAGCCATCGATTTTGGTCCAAATTCGATGCAAATTAGGCCTAAATTGAGTTTAAATTTGGCCTACTTTGACACAAATTGAACAAAAATTAATTTTTATCATACAGTTCATCACACAAATCAATACAAAACAAATAGTTCAATGAAGCAAACTCATAATTCAAACACAAATTAAAATTCATAGTTCATCACATGTCGAACTAGGCGTTGCCCTTGAGCCCACATAGGTGCTCCACCAGAACGTCTTGCGGTTCTTGATGCACATGTGGGTCTCGGATCTCCTGACGCATATTGAGGAAGGCAGCCCATGATGTCGGTAGCTGGTGATCAACTTGGGCAAAAGGATCCTGCCTGTAATATGGTTCAGTGTCGAACACTGGCTCTTCTCGCTCGCTCTCAATGATCATGTTGTGCAAGATGACACAGCAAGTCATGACTTCACACATTTGATCTTTCGACCAGGTCAGAGCGGGGTACCGGACAACAGCAAATCGAGATTGGAGCACATCAAATGCCTGCTCGACATTCTTCCTGCAAGCCTCCTGACACTTGGCAAAGTAGGAGTTCTTGCCTCCTGGCACAGGGTTTGAGATAGTCTTCACAAATGTGGACCATCTCAGGGTAGATGCCATCTGCTAGGCAGTATCCCTTGTTGTAGTGGCGCCCATTGGCCTCGAAGTTCACCAAAGGAGCATGACCTTCAACAAGCTTGGCAAAGACATTCGAGCACTGCAGTACGTTGATGTCATTGTAAGTTCCTCGCATACCAAAGAAGGAGTGCCAAATCCAGAGGTCCTATGTGGTCATTGCCTCAAGTACCACCTGCAAACTCCTTTGGCGCCTTTGTACATCCCCTTCCTAGCAAATGGACGGTTTTTCCATGCCCAATGCATGCGGTCGATGCTTCCAAGCATTCCAGGAAATCTTCTTGCTGCATTTTGTGCTACGATCCGAGCAGTGTCTTCAGCATTGGGTGATCACAGGTGAGGGAGTCCTGGATTAGGGGGTCTCCGGACAGCATGACTATATCCTTTAGCCGGACTGTTGGACTATGAAGATACAAGATTGAAGACTTTGTCCCGTGTTCGGATGGGACTCTCCTTGGCGTGGAAGGCAAGCTTGGCGATACGGATGTGTAGATCTCCTTCCTTTTTAACCGACTTTGTGTAACCCTAGCCCCCTCCGGTGTCTATATAAACCGGAGGGTTTGGTCCGTAGGACAACATACAATCATACCATAGACTAGCTTCTAGGGTTTAGCCTCTACGATCTCGTGGTAGATCAACTCTTGTAATACTCATATCATCAATATCAATCAAGCGGGACATAGGGTATTACCTCCATTAAGAGGGCCTGAACCTGGATAAACATCGTGTCCCCTGCCTCCTGTTACCATCCGCCTTAGACGCACAGTTCGGGACCCCCTACCCGAGATCCTCCAGTTTTGACACCGACATTGGTGCTTTCATTGAGAGTTCCACTGTGCCATCACCATAAGTCTCGATGGCCCCTTTGATCATCGGTAACGATGCGGTCCAGGGTGAGGTTTTCCTCCCCGGACAGATCTTCGTATTCGGTGGCTTCGCACTGCGGGCCAATTCGCTTGGCCATCTGGAGCAGATCGAGAGCTACGCCCCTGGCCATTAGGTCAGGTTTGGAAACTTAAACTACACTGCCGACATCCGCGGAGACTTGATCTTCGACGGATTCGGGCACATGTAAGGTGCGCCGCACAATCACGACGAGCATGACGTAACTCTGCCGTCCGACAGTGTTCAGGAGATTGCATCTGCAACTACTCTGGCCTTCAATCCGGAGCAAATTGCGCCATCCGAGGACGGAGGGATAGACCCCGCCATGGAGGTCTCACTCTCAGTGGCGATGGAGCCGGATGCTGACTTCACCCCTTACGAGAGCCGTGTCGCTGAACCACTGGATTCGTCTCCGGCCATGGACTCCGAGCCGCCTGCATCCGTGCCTATCGAATCCGATTGGGCGCCGATCATGGAGTTCACCTCCGCGGATATCTTTCAGCACTCGCCTTTCGGCGATGTGCTAAATTCATTAAGGTCTCTCTCCTTGTCAGGAGAACCTTGGCCGAACTATGTCCGGCTAGAATGGGATGCGGACGACGAAGAAATTCGCTGCCCACCTACCACCCACATAGTAGCCACTGTCGACGATTTAACCGACATGCTCGACTTCGACTCCAAAGACATCGACGGTATGGACGACGATGCAGGAGACGAAGAGGAACCACTGCCCACAGGGCGCTGGACCGCCACCTCATCATATGATATATACATGGTGGACACCCCCAAAGAAGGCAATGGCGACGAGACAACGGAGGATGACCCCTCCAAGAAGCAACCCAAGCACCGACGTCAGCGGCGCCGCTCTAAGTCCTGCCATAGCAAAAGTAATGATACCGGCACTGTTGGGGATATTACTACTGGAGGTAAACCGGCCTTATGTAGCCGGGTTGACTCTTTGAAGATTAGAAGCCCATGAAGATGTAAAGATGATGGCGCTTTACGGAGGGCCCAAAGGCGGGTTACAGTCTGTAAATGTAAACCGGCCTAGTCATGTAACTTGTATAGTAAGATAGAAAGAGAGAGGCCGAACCGGATACGTTTATAATCTGGCTTCGGGACTCTGTAGCCCGGCGGGCGTCAACCTATGTATATAAAGGAACGACCCGGCTGCGGTTTAGGGACAGACGACAACAACTCGAGAGCCAGACAAAGCCGATTCGCTCCCTGGCCTTCGAAACCCTAGCAATACCAATCACAACTAGACGTAGGCTTTTACCTTCATCGAAGGGGCCGAACTAGTATAAACTCCCGTGTCCCCTTGTCCGGTTTAACCCCTTTAAGCTAACCCGTTGCAATGGCTCCACGACTAAGTCCTTTCACGAGGACATCTGCCGTGACAAACCCACGACAGTTGGCGCCCACCGTGGGGCTATCGCACGATGGTTTTGAGTTCTTGAAGGGCAACTTCGATGGACTCAAGGGATACACTGTGGGCCGGATGACGAAGAGTCGCCGCGGCAAGCTCTACATCGACAACGCGGGATGGGGTCCCGAGGCCGATTCAATCGAATACGGGTACCGGGTCCCCTTTGGTGGGATTCACGTCTTCATCGGCAAGATCGGTGAACCGGCCCCCGAGCCGGACATCTGCACCGACATCATCGAAACGGCTCGGCGTGCAAGTTCTTCGCCGGTTCATCCCAAGGCAAGGCATGTTTTCGTAGGTGTCGTCCATGGATCGGGGTACGAGGACGGACCGGTGTCCGATGGAGAAACCGTAGTCTTCTCTGATGATGAGTCTTCTGGAGAAACCGAATCGCTTTACTAGTTGCAGGACGGCCGGATTGAGGGAGGATCCGAGGGCAATAGTATTCCGGATTCCCCCGGTTTGCCAAACCGGGCCGCCATCTTCATGGCCAGCACACAATCGGTGCCTCATTCATCTACCGCCGCAGCAATGCTCTTCGGTTCAACGACAGCCACACCAGCAGGGGCAGGAAGCTCGGCGCCACCTCCGGTCCAAGTCTTGTCTGATTTGTTCGACATTCTGGCAACATTGATGTCCGCGGAGGTAGACGTAGCAGCCAGGGATCAGCATGATGCGGAGATTGTAAAAGTGAAAGATCAGATAGCCCAGGCTAAAGCGGACCTGGCAGCAGAGAACGCCAGGATGGCTACGGAGCAGGCCGAGTTGGAAGCACAGGCTTATCGGATTAGACTGGATCAGAATGCTTCAGAGGAAGTCATGAGAAGAAGGTACCGATCACGTCTCCCATCGGTTTATGAGTCGCAGAATCTTTTCAACACGCCAGGTGCAGGAGCTGGTAACCAACCCACGCTAAACCGGGTGGGGGCGCCGGGAGCAGGAGCGCCGGTTCAGCCGCGCACGACGGACCTGCCTCGTCAGAACAACGTTGTACCATCAACGCCGCCCGGGCATTATTCCAACCCATTGGACAACATTGCATCCGCCGCTTCATGCCTGGCGGCTCTCCCAACCGACGGCGAGTCACCAGTTGTAGTGGAAGCGCGTCGGGCCAGGGATCTCCTTCAGACAGCACTAAATCAACAACAAGCATATTCACACAGCCATGAGAGGATTCATTCCACTCCCCGTCCAAGCCGGAGTTATAGCAGACACGTGGAGGACGAACCGGCCGTGTCCAGTAGTGCACATCGCCGAAATTCGCCATGAGGGAACAACCCGGCTGGGGGAGGTGCTAATGCGCAAGATGTTGTGGACCATGGCCGCGCACGTCGAGAGGCCGATTTAACAGCTTGACACGGAGCACGACATCATACTCCAGTTCACCCCACCGCCTCCATGGAGCCAGGGGCGATGTTCAGTTCCTTAGGGGTATCGTGTTTAACTCTTGCTTTGCGTAATGTGCGACTACCCAAGGATTTCAAGGGACGTCGTAAGGTACCAAATTACACCGCCGATTTGCAGCCAGAGGCGTGGGTGGAGAGCTATGAGATGGCAATGGAGATGTTAGATGTGGATGAGGCGGTGTGTGCTAAATATTTCACCATGATGTTGGAAAGAACAGCTCGCACTTGGTTGAAGAGCTTGCCGACCAACTCTATTGGGTCATGGGCCAAACTGAAGCACCGGTTTATCCAGAACTTCAAGGATACGTGTAAGCAACCAATGTCAATTGTAGATCTGGCCGCTTGTGTCCAAGAGGAAGGGGAGTCCACGACCCATTGGGTCAAACGGGTCTCGGCGATTTTGCATTCATCAGATCGTATCAATGCAGACACCGCAGTGTTAACGTTAGAGGGCAATTACCGTTTCAAACCGTTGAAACAGAAGTTGGGAAGGCTCAAACGTCACTGCAGCGACATGTCAACACTCATGGCCGCTTTGGTTAAATATGTCGATTCAGATAATACCAAGGATCCGGATTCAGATGAGGACAAACCAGAGAAGGGTAAGAAGAACGACAATGCCAAAGGCTAACAACATAATCCGACAGGCCATGGAAACGCTGGTAAGCGCAAGGCCGATAGTGGTTTGGACTTTGTCGCAAATACCAACACGCAAGAGAATGGCCAGCGCCGTAAAGGCAAGCAGCCCCAGAGGGGTGGAGGTCCAGGCAACAATTTGGAGCGTTTGTTAAATCAGCCCTGTCCAAAGCATGGATTGAAGGAGAAACTGGCATCACATCTCTGGAAAGATTGTTATATCATGCGGGATTTCAAGAATTCCAATATGTTCCAATATGACAGCGGCCCGCCCGGCGGTTCAGGAGGAGGTTTCCACGGGCCGGGTTACGGAGGTGGTGGTTCCGGTTCAAGGTTTCCAAGCAATCAAACCAGACACATCAATCAAGGACACCAAGGCAACCAGGGAGGTTACAACCATCAGGGGAGTCAGCAGCAACAACAGCAGTCGGGTTATCAGGGCAATCCCAAACAGCTGAACAGTGGGCAATATCATGTCTTCACTACTAGTTTGTGCAAACATGATCAGAAGCTTCACAAAAAGGGCAGTCAACTCTGTTGAGCCGGCGGTACCTCAGTATTTACGCTGGTTGGAGCAACCTATTTTGTGGAGTAGAGATGATCACCCACCCCGGGTTGATAATCCAGGTCATTTGGCCTTGGTGGTAGCCCCTCAAGTTGGGGGATACAAATTCACTAAAGTGCTCATGGATGGGGGAAGTAGTATCAATATTTTGTATTATGATACATTCCGCCGTATGGGGTTGACAGATAAGGATCTTAAACCATCGAATACGGTATTTCATGGTGTGGTGCCTGGTAAGTCTGCATATCCTGTTGGTAAGATAGCTTTGGAGGTAGCTTTTGGAGATGACTACGATTCAAGGTCAGAAACATTAACATTTGAGGTGGTGAAGATCAAAAGTCCGTAACACGCCTTGTTTGGGCGGCCGGTTTATGCTAAGTTTATGGCAAGGCCATGTTATGTTTACCTACAGCTTAAAATGCCAGGTCATAAGGGGACTATCACAGTACATGGAAGTAGAAAGATTGCTTTGGAGTGTGAAGAAGGCAATGCGGCTTATGCTGAGTCGGTTTATGCCACGGAGGAGTTAAAATTCTATAAGGAGCAGGTTGATCCGGCAGACATGACCTCCTTAAAAAAGCCAACTACGGAACATGATCCAGCATTGAAGTTCAAATCAGCTACCGACACTAAGATGGTTGACTTTGTCCCTGGCGATTCATCCAAACAGTTCAGCATCCGCGCTAACCTGGATCCTAAATAGGAAAGCGCGCTCATCGAGTTCATCCGTGAGAATCGGGACATCTTTGTGAAGGAAATATGCCCTAGAGGCAATAATAAAGTTATTATTTATTTCCTTATATCATGATAAATGTTTATTATTCATGCTAGAATTGTATTAACCGGAAACATAATACATGTGTGAATACATAGACAAACATAGTGTCACTAGTATGCCTCTACTTGACTAGCTTGTTGATCGAAGATGGTTAAGTTTCCTTACCATAGACATGAGTTGTCATTTGATTAACGAGATCACATCATTAGGAGAATGATGTGATTGACTTGACCCATTTCGTTAGCTTAGCACTTGATCGTTTAGTTTGTTGCTATTGCTTTCTTCATGACTTATACATGTCCCTATGACTATGAGATTATGCAACTCCCGTTTATCGGAGGAACACTTTGTGTGCTACCAAACGTCACAACGTAATTGGGTGATTATAAAGGTGCTCTATAGGTGTCTCCGAAGGTACTTGTTGGGTTGGCGTATTTCGAGATTAGGATTTGTCACTCCGATTGTCGGAGAGGTATCTCTGGGCCCTCTCGGTAATACACATCACATAAGCCTTGCAAGCATTGCAACTAATAAGTTAGCTGCGGGATGATGTATTATGGAACGAGTAAAGAGACTTGCCGGTAATGAGATTGAACTAGGTATTGAGATACCGACGATCAAATCTCGGGAAAGTAACATACCGATGACAAAGGGAACAACGTATGTTGTTATGCGGTCTGACCGATAAAAGATCTTCGTAGAATATGTAGGAGCCAGTATGAGCATCCAGGTTACGCTATTGGTTATTGACCGGAGACGTGTCTCGATCATGTCTACATTGTTCTTGAACCCGTAGGGTCCGCACGCTTAACGTTATGATGACAGTTTCATTATGAGTTTATATATTTTGATGTACCGAAGGTTGTTCGGAGTCTCGGATATGATCACAGACATGACGAGGAGTCTCTAAATGGTGGAGACATAAAGATCGATATATTGGACGGCTATATTCAGACACCGGAAGTGTTTCGGATGATTTCGGAGAAAACCGGAGTGCCGGAAGGGTTACCGGAACCCCCCGGGGAAGTATTGGGCCTTAGTGGGGCTGAGGGGAGAGAGAGGGCAGCAGCCCAGGAGGTGGCGCGCCCCCTCCCATGGGGAGTCCGAATTGGACTAGGGGAGGGGGGCGCGGCCCCTCTTTCCCTCTCCCTCTCCCTCTCTTTCCTTCCCCCTTCTCTCTTCCTAGTTGGACTAGGAAAGGGGAGTCCTACTCCTACTAGGAGGAGGACTCCCCCCTCCTTGGCGCGCCCCAAGGGCCGGCCGACCTCTCCCCCTTGCTCCTTTATATACAGGGGCAGGGGGGCACCTTTAGACACACAAGTTGATCTTCATGATCATTCTCTTAGCCGTGTGCGATGCCCCCCTCCACCATAATCCTCGATAATATTATAGCGGTGCTTAGGCGAAGCCCTGCGACGGTAGAACATCAAGATCGTCACCACGCCGTCGTGCTGACGGAACTCTTCCCCGACACTTTGCTGGATCAGAGTCCAGGGATTGTCATCGAGCTGAACGTGTGCTAGAACTTGGAGGTGCCGTAGTTTCGGTGCTTGATCGGTTGGGCCTTGAAGACGTACGACTACATCAACTGCGTTGTGCTAATGCTTCCGCTTCCGGTCTACGAGGGTACGTAGACAACACTCTCCCCTCTCATTGCTATTCATCACCATGATCTTGCGTGTGCGTAGGAATTTTTTTGAAATTACTACGTTCCCCAACAGTGGCATCCGAGCCTAGGTTTTATGCGTTGATGTTGTGCACGAGTAGAACACAAGTGATTTGTGGGCGATATAAGTCATACTGCTTACCAGCATGTCATACTTTGGTTCGGCGGTATTGTTGGATGAAGCGGCTCGGACTGACATTACGCGTACGCTTATGCGAGACTGGTTCTACCGACGTGCTTTGCACATAGGTGGCTGGCGGGTGTCAGTTTCTCCAACTTTAGTTGAACCAACTGTGGCTACGCCCGGTCCTTGCGAAGGTTAAAACAACACCAACTTGACAAATTATCGTTGTGGTTTTGAAGCGTAGGTAAGAACAGTTCTTGCTAAGCCCGTAGCAGCCACGTAAAACTTGCAACAACAAAGTAGAGGACGTCTAACTTGTTTTTGCAGGGCATGTTGTGATGTGATATGGTCAAGACATGATGCTAAATTTTATTGTATGAGATGAACATGTTTTGTAACTGAGTTATTGGCAACTGGCAGGAGCCATATGGTTGTCGCTTTATTGTATGCAATGCAATTGCGCCGTAATGCTTTACTTTATCACTAAGCGGTAGCGATAGTCGTGGAAGCATAAGATTGGCGAGACGACAACGATGCTATGATGGTGATCAAGGTGTTGCGCCGGTGACTATGGTGATCATGACGGTGCTTCGAAGATGGAGATCACAAGCACAAGATGATGATGGCCATATCATATCACTTATATTGATTGCATGTGATGTTTTATCTTTTATGCATCTTATCTTGCTTTGATTGACGGTAGCATTATAAGATGATCCCTCACTAAATTATCAAAGTATAAGTGTTCTCCCTAAGTATGCACCGTTGCGAAAAAATTTCGTGCTGAGACACCACGTGATGATCGGGTGTGATAGGCTCTATGTTCAAATACAACGGGTGCAAAACAGTTGCACACACGGAATACTCAAGTTTTACTTGACGAGCCTAGCATATAACAGATATGGCCTTGGAACACGGAGACCGAAAGGTTGAGCGTGAATCATATAGTAGATATGATCAACATATTGATGTTCACCATTGATACCACTCCATCTCACATGATGATCGGACATGGTTTAGTTGATTTGGATCACGTGATCACTTAGAGGATTAGAGTGGTATCTTTCTAAGTGGGAGCTCTTAAGTAATATGATTAATTGAACTTAAATTTATCATGAACTTAGTACCTGATAGTATCTTGCTTGTCTATGTTTGATTGTAGATAGATGGCTCGTGCTGTTGTTCCGTTGAATTTTAATGCGTTCCTTGAGAAAGCAAAGTTGAAAGATGATGGTAGCAATTACACGGACTAGGTTCGTAACTTGAGGATTATCCTCATTGCTGCACAGAAGAATTACGTCCTGGAAGCACCGCTAAGTGCCAAGCCTGCTGCAGGAGCAACACCAGATGTTATGAACGTCTGGCAGAGCAAAGCTGATGACTACTCGATAGTTCAGTGTGCCATGCTTTACGGCTTAGAACCGAGTCTTCAACGATGTTTTGAACGTCATGGGGCATATGAGATGTTCCAGGAGTTGAAGTTAATATTTCAAGCAAATGTCCGGATTGAGAGATATGAAGTCTCCAATAAGTTCTATAGCTGCAAGATGGAGGAGAATAGTTCTGTCAGTGAACATATACTCAAAATGTATGGGTATCATAATCACTTGATTCAACTGGGGGTTAATCTTCCTGTTGATAGTGTCATTGACAGAGTTCTTCAATCACTGCCATCAAGCTACAAAAGCTTCGTGATGAACTATAATATGCAAGGGATGAATAAGACTATTCCTGAGCTCTTCGCAATGCTAAAAGCCGCAGAGGTAGAAATCAAGAAGGAGCATCAAGTGTTGATGGTCAATAAGACCACCCGTTTCAAGAAAAAGGGCAAAGGGAAGAAGAAAGGGAACTTCAAGAAGAACAGCAAACAAGTTGCTGCTCAGGAGAAGAAACCCAAGTCTGGACCTAAGCCTGAGACTGAGTGCTTCTACTGTAAGCAGACTGGTCACTGGAAGCGGAACTGCCCCAAGTATTTGACGGATAAGAAGGATGGCAAAGTGAATAAAGGTATATGTGATATACATGTTATTGATGTGTACTTACTAATGCTCGCAGTAGCACCTGGGTATTTGATACTAGTTCTGTTGCTAACATTTGCAACTCGAAACAGGGGCTACGGATCAAGCGAAGATTGGCTAAGGACGAGGTGACGATGCGCGTGGGAAAGGGTTCCAAAGTCGATGTGATCGCAGTCGGCACGCTACCTCTACATCTACCTCCGGGATTAGTATTAGACCTAAATAATTGTTATTTGGTGCCAGCGTTGAGCATGAACATTATATCTGGATCTTGTTTGATGCGAGACGGTTATTCATTTAAATCAGAGAATAATGGTTGTTCTATTTATATGAGTAATATCTTTTATGGTCATGCACCCTTGAAGAGTGGTCTATTTTTGATGAATCTCGATAGTAGTGATACACATATTCATAATGTTGAAATCAAAAGATGCAGAGTTGATAATGATAGTGCAACTTATTTGTGGCACTGTCGTTTAGGTCATATCGGTGTAAAGCGCATGAAGAAACTCCATACTGATGGACTTTTGGAACCACTTGATTATGAATCACTTGGTACTTGCGAACCATGCCTCATGGGTAAGATGACTAAAACGCCGTTCTCCAGTACTATGGAGAGAGCAACGGATTTGTTGGAAATCATACATACAGATGTATGTGGTCCAATGAATGTTGAGGCTCGTGGCGGATATCGTTATTTTCTCACCTTCACAGATGATTTAAGCAGATATGGGTATATCTACTTAATGAAACATAAGTCTGAAACATTTGAAAAGTTTAAAGAATTTTAGAGTGAAGTTGAAAATCATCGTAATAAGAAAATAAAGTTTCTACGATCTGATCGTGGAGGAGAATATTTGAGTTACGAGTTTGGTCTACATTTGAAACAATGCGGAATAGTTTCGCAACTCACGCCACCCGGAACACCACAGCGTAATGGTGTGTCCGAATGTCGTAATTGTACTTTATTAGATATGGTGCAATCTATGATGTCTCTTACTGATTTACCGTTACCGTTTTGGGGTTATGCTTTAGAGACGGTTGCATTCATGTTAAATAGGACACCATCGAAATCCGTTGAGATGACGCCTTATGAACTGTGGTTTGGCAAGAAACCAAAGTTGTCATTTCTGAAAGTTTGGGGTTGCGATGCTTATGTGAAAAAGCTTCAACCTGATAAGCTCGAACCCAAATCGGAGAAATGTGTCTTCACAGGATACCCAAAGGAGACTGTTGGGTACACCTTCTATCACAGATCCGAAGGCAAGACTTTTGTTGCTAAATTCGGAGTTTTTCTAGAGAAGGAGTTTCTCTCGAAAGAAGTGAGTGGGAGAAAAGTAGAACTTGATGAGGTAACTATACCTGCTCCCTTATTGGAAAGTAGCACATCACAGAAACCGGTTTCTGTGACACCTACACCAATTAGTGAGGAAGCTAATGATAATGATCATGAAACTTCAGATCAAGTTACTACCGAACCTCGTAGATCAACCAGAGTAAGATCCGCACCAGAGTGGTACGGTAATCCTGTTCTGGAAGTCATGCTACTAGATCATGATGAACCTACGAACTATGAAGAAGCGATGGTGAGCCCAGATTCCACAAAATGGCTAGAAGCCATGAAATCTGAGATGGGATCCATGTATGAGAACAAAGTGTGGACTTTGGTTGACTTGCCCGTTGATCGGCAAGCAATTGATAATAAATGGATCTTCAAGAAGAAGACTGACGCTGACGGTAATGTTACTGTCTATAAAGCTCGACTTGTTGCAAAAGGTTTTCGACAAGTTCAAGGGATTGACTACGATGAGACCTTCTCACCTGTAGCGATGCTTAAGTCTGTCAGAATCATGTTAGCAATTACCGCATTTTATGATTATGAAATTTGGCAAATGGATGTCAAAACTGCATTCCTGAATGGATTTCTGGAATTAGAGATGTATATGATGCAACCAGAAGGTTTTGTCGATCCAAAGGGAGCTAACAAAGTGTGCAAGCTCCAGCGATCCATTTGTGGACTGGTGCAAGCCTCTCGGAGTTGGAATAAACGCTTTGATAGTGTGATCAAAGCATTTGGTTTTGTACAGGCTTTTGGAGAAGCCTATATTTACAAGAAAGTGAGTGGGAGCTCTGTAGCATTTTTGATATTATATGTGGATGACATATTATTGATTGGAAATAATATAGAATTTCTGGATAGCATAAAGGGATACTTGAATAAGAGTTTTTGAATGAAAGACCTCGGTGAAGCTGCTTACATATTGGGCATTAAGATCTATAGAGATAGATCAAGACGCTTAATTGGACTTTCACAAAGCACATACCTTGACAAGGTTTTGAAGAAGTTCAAAATGGATCAAGCAAAGAAAGGGTTCTTGCCTGTGTTACAAGGTGTGAAGTTGAGTAAGACTCAATGTCCGACCACTGCAGAAGATAGAGAGAAAATGAAAGATGTTCCCTATGCTTCAGCCATAGGCTCTATCATGTATGCAATGCTGTGTACCAGACCTGATGTGTGCCTTGCTATAAGTCTAGCAGGGAGGTACCAAAGTAATCTAGGAGTGGATCATTGGACAGCGGTCAAGAACATCCTGAAATACCAGACTAAGGATATGTTTCTCATATATGGAGGTGACAAAGAGCTCATCGTAAATGGTTACGTTGATGCAAGCTTTGACACTGATCCAGACGATTCTAAATCACAAACCGGATACATATTTTTACTAAACGGAGGAGCTGTCAGTTGGTGCAGTTCAAAACAAAGCGTCGTGGTGGGATTTACATGTGAAGCAGAGTACATAGTTGCTTCAGAAGCAGCAAATGAAGGAGTATGGATGAAGGAGTTCATATCCGATCTAGGTGTCATACCTAGTGCATCGGGTCCAATGAAAATATTTTGTGACAATACTGGTGCAATTGCCTTGGCAAAGGAATCTAGATTTCACAAGAGAACCAAGCACATCAAGAGATGCTTCAATTCCATTCGGGATTTAGTCCAAGTGGGAGACATAGAAATTTGCAAGATACATACGGATCTGAATGTTGCAGACCCGCTGACTAAGCCTCTTCCACGAGTAAAACATGATCAGCACCAAGGCTCCATGGGTGTTAGAATCATTACTGTGTAATCTAGATTATTGACTCTAGTGCAAGTGGGAGACTGAAGGAAATATGCCCTAGAGGCAATAATAAAGTTATTATTTATTTCCTTATATCATGATAAATGTTTATTATTCATGCTAGAATTGTATTAACCGGAAACATAATACATGTGTGAATACATAGACAAACATAGTGTCACTAGTATGCCTCTACTTGACTAGCTCGTTGATTGAAGATGGTTAAGTTCCTAACCATAGACATGAGTTGTCATTTGATTAACGGGATCACATCATTAGGATAATGATGTGATTGACTTGACCCATTTCGTTAGCTTAGCACTTGATCGTTTAGTTTGTTGCTATTGCTTTCTTCATGACTTATACATGTTCCTATGACTATGAGATTATGCAACTCCCGTTTACCGGAGGAACACTTTGTGTGCTACCAAACGTCACAACGTAACTGGGTGATTATAAAGGTGCTCTATAGGTGTCTCCGAAGGTACTTGTTGGGTTGGCGTATTTCGAGATTAGGATTTGTCACTCCGATTGTCGGAGAGGTATCTCTGGGCCCTCTCGGTAATGCACATCACATAAGCCTTGCAAGCATTGCAACTAATAAGTTAGCTGCGGGATGATGTATTACGGAACGAGTAAAGAGACTTGACGGTAACGAGATTGAACTAGGTATTGAGATACCGACGATCAAATCTCGGGCAAGTAACATACCGATGACAAAGGGAACAATGTATGTTGTTATGTGGTCTGACCGATAAAAGATCTTCGTAGAATATGTAGGAGCCAATATGAGCATCCAGGTTCCGCTATTGGTTATTGACCGGAGACGTGTCTCGGTCATGTCTACATTGTTCTCGAACCCGTAGGGTCCGCACACTTAACGTTACGATGACAGTTTCATTATGAGTTTATATATTTTGATGTACCAAAGGTTGTTCGGTGTCCCGGATATGATCACGAACATGACGAGGAGTCTCGAAATGGTCGAGACATAAAGATCGATATATTGGACAGCTATATTCGGACACCGGAAGTGTTTCGGGTGATTTCGGAGAAAACCGGAGTGCCGGAAGGGTTACTGGAACCCCCCGGGGAAGTATTGGGCCTTAGTGGGCCTGAGGGGAGAGAGAGGCAGCAGCCCAGGAGGTGGCGCGCCCCCTCCCATGGGGAGTCCGAATTGGACTAGGGGAGGGGGCGCGGCCCCTCTTTCCCTCTCCCTCTCCCTCTCTTTCCTTCCCCCTCTCTCTTCCTAGTTGCACTAGGAAAGGAGAGTCCTATTCTACTAGGAGGAGGACTCCCCCCTCCTTGGCGCGCCCCAAGGGCCGACCGACCTCTCCCCCTTGCTCCTTTATATACATGGGCAGGGGGGCACCTCTAGACACACAAGTTGATCTTCATGATCGTTCTCTTAGCCGTGTGCGGTGGCCCCCTCCACCATAATCCTCGATAATATTGTAGCGGTGCTTAGGCGAAGCCCTGCGACGGTAGAACATCAAGATCGTCACCACGCCGTCGTGTTGACGGAACTCTTCCCCGACACTTTGCTGGATCGGAGTCCGGGGATCGTCATCTAGCTGAACGTGTGCTAGAACTCGGAGGTGCCGTAGTTTCGGTGCTTGATCGGTCGGGCTGTGAAGACGTACGACTACATCAACCGTGTTGTGCTAATGGTTCTGCTTCCCGTCTACGAGGGTACGTAGACAACACTCTCCCCTCTCATTGCTATGCATCACCATGATCTTGCGTGTGCGTAGGAATTTTTTTGAAATTACTACGTTCCCCAACACTTTGCATGGAAACCTTCTGACATGCCAGGTGTACCGAGAGAACTCGCTGAGCACACACTCAACATTGATCCTAAATTCAAACCGGTCCGATAGTTCCTCCGCCGTTTCAACGAGGAAAGACGCAAGGCTATAGGTGAAGAGGTAGCCCGTTTGTTGGCTGCTGGGTTTATTGTTGAAGTTTTTCATCCAGAATGGTTAGCCAATCCGGTGTTGGTTCTTAAGAAAAACGGCACTTGGCGCATGTGTGTGGACTACACAGATTTAAACAAGGCTTGCCCTGCAGACCCCTTTGCTCTCCCTCGCATTGATCAGATAGTTGATGCTACAGCGGGTTGTGACCGTTTGTGTTTTTTGGATGCTTACTCTGGTTACCATCAGATCAAAATGGCAGTTAAGGACCAGGATAAGACAGCCTTTATAACTCCCTTTGGAGCCTTCTGCTATATTTCCATGCCCTTTGGACTCAAGAATGCCCAGGCAACTTACCAACGATGTGTTCAGAATTGCCTTCATAAGCAAATTGGGCGCAATGTTGATGCGTATGTGGATGATATTGTGGTCAAATCCAGAAAGGAGGGGACATTGATAGATGATCTATGTGAAACCTTTGACAATCTCCGGGTTTACAAGATGATGCTCAATCCGGAGAAGTGTGTTTTCGGTGTCCTGGCAGGCAAGCTCTTAGGCTTTCTGGTTTCAAACAGAGGCATTGAGGCTAATACGGAAAAGATTGCATCAATTACGTCCTTGGCTAAACCGGCATGTATTAATGATGTGCAACGTTTGGCCGGCCGGATTACAGCCTTGAGCCGGTTTATCAGCCGCCTTGGAGAGAAGGCCATCCCCTTATATCAGATGCTCAAGAAAACAGATAACTTTTTCTGGAGTGAGGTAGCTGATAAGGCGTTTGAAGATCTGAAGAGGCAGCTAGTGGAACCGTCCGTGCTGGCAGCACCGATCGATAAAGAGCCATTATTATTATATGTGGCTGCTAATGCCCAGGCTGTCAGTGTAGCCATTGTGGTAGAGCGCAAGGAGCCTGGCAAAGAGTATCCGGTTCAACGACCGGTTTATTATATCAGTGAGGTGCTCATTGAGTCAAAGCAGAGGTATCCACATTGGCAGAAACTGGTGTATGGGGGTGTTTATGGCAAGCCGGAAGCTCAAACACTATTTTCAGGGCCATCCTATCACAGTGGTCAGTTCAGCTCCTTTGGGCGACATCATTCAAAACAGAGAGGCAACTGGCCGGATTGCCAAGTGGGCCATTGAGCTTGGACCTCACGGGCTCAAATATATACCCCGCACGGCGATCAAGTCCCAGGCACTCGTAGATTTCATCAATGATTGGACGGAGTTACAGGCACCTGAGGAGAAACCAGATAATACATATTGGACTATTCATTTTGATGGGTCCAGACAGTTAGAGGGTTCGGGGGCTGGATTCGTATTAACTTCCCCATGAGGTGACAAGTTTTGTTATGTCCTCCGTTTAATGTTCCCTAGTACTAACAATGCAGCTGAATATGAGGCTTTACTCCACGGTCTTCGGATGGCTAAAGAGATGAATTTGAGCCGGGTTAAGTGTTTCGGCGATTCAGATCTAGTGGCTCAGCAAGTGTCTGGCACTTGGGATTCTAAGGACCCACTCATGGCTGCGTATCGGCGAGAGGTGGACGCAGTGGCTGGTCACTTTAAAGGTTATCAGGTGGACCATATAGACCGGCGGAAGAATGAAGCGGTGGATGCTTTAAGTCGTCTTGGTTCCCAATGTAAACCGGTTCCGCCCAATGTCTTTCTTGATGTGTTGCACAATCCGTCAGTCAAAATACCAACCAAAGAAGATTTGGCTATTCTTGATCCGGAGGCTCAGTTGGTGGCAGCTCTGCATGCCATACCGGATTGGACGATCCCATATCTGGATTACATGAACCGGGGCGGGTTACCAGCTGAGGAAACGTTGGCTCGACAGATAATCCGGCGGTCCAAGTCCATGACCATACTCAACGGGGAGTTACATCGTTACAGTGTTTCAGGAGCAATTCAGCGATGCGTTTCTCCTCAAGAAGGTTGTGAGATTTTGCGAGAAATTCATGAAGGGGATTGCGGTCACCACGCCGGTTCAAAGTCGTTGGTTGCCAAAGTTTTTCGCCATGGTTTTTACTGGTTGACGACGCATGCTGATGCGGAGGATTTAGTCAAAAGATGTGATAGATGTCAAAAGTTTGCCTGCCGTGCGCACGTTCCGGCTCAAGAGTTGCGGATGATTCCAATTACGTGGCCGTTTGCAACTTGGGGGCTGGTATGGTTGGACCCTTCAAGCGCTCCAAGGACAAGAAGACCCATCTGTTAGTAGCAGTTGATAAATTCACTAAATGGGTAGAGGCAGAGCCAGTCAGCAAGTGTGATGCAGCCACGGCGGTTCAATTCATCAAAAAGGTGATATTCCGGTTTGGCTTTCCACATAGCATTATAACAGATAATGGTACTAACTTATCAAAAGGAGAGATGGAAGAATTCTGTCAACGTGAGCACATCCGGCTTGATCTAGCATCAGTAGCTCACCCCCAATCTAATGGTCAAGCGGAAAGAGCAAATCAAGAAATTCTACGAGGTATCAAACCAAGGCTTATGGTTCCCTTAAAGTGGACGCCGGGTTGTTGGGTCGAGGAGCTACCTTCTGTGTTATGGAGCATCAACACCACACCCAATAGGTCTACGGGTTACATGCCTTTCTTCATGGTTTATGGAGCGGAGGCAGTTCTTCCTAGTGACATCCGTCATGATTCGCCCCGTGTGGCAGCTTATGTTGAAGCTGATAATGAGAAGGCACATCAGGATTCTCTGCACCTGTTGGATGAAGAGCGGGATCTTACAGCAGCATGTTCGGCGATTTATCAACAAGATCTTTGACGTTATCATAGCCGCCGGGTTAAGACTAGAACCTTTCAAGAAGGTGATTTGGTGCTCCGACTCATCCAGGATCAGACTGATATGCACAAGTTATCCCCCCTTGGGAAGGACCCTTTGTGGTCAGCAAAAATCTGCACAATGGATCCTACTACCTCATTGATGTTCGAGAGCATGAAGACTCACGTCAATCAGAGGAGGTGACAAAGCGTCCATGGAACATAGCTCTCCTTCGGCCTTACTATACTTGAAGCCATAGGCTCTTCACCTATACATATTTATGACAGTGTATATACCATATAATAAACCGAAGCCTCCGTTATAAGCGGGGTATCTGTTCTTTCTTATATCATATGTGTGCTTTTACAAGTTAACGGTCAAAGCGGAGTCTTTATTAAACCGGCTTTAGCAGCTGCATAAAGATAAAGAAAATCACTAGGGGCTTGGTCATGTTTGAACCACAACTACACCTCTTGATAGGCATTTCAGCCACACAAGGAAAAATTTGTGGAGCCAAAGAGAGTATTGTACACAGTACAAACTCAAACATAGGCACACGCTGAGCATCGCTCACAAAGTTACTTGGGGGCTCTTTTTTGCAAAGCAACAAAGAGTTTGAAAGGACCCTCATAATTGGCTATCAAGCCACGGCTTGGAAGCCTGGTGTATTCACCTAAAAACCCGGGTTAACCTGCCTTCATCAAGTAAGCCACTCCTATCCAGGTAATCTTGGCATGACCCATCGAACGTTTGACAAGTCAATCTTTTACAGACCCTGAACTTGTCACAGTTAAAACGATGATTGGTTAATTGGAGGCCCATCTTAAAAGGCTTTGTTAAATGGTTTAACTCGGAGGCCTGACAGCCCATGAAAAGCCTCGATTTGGAGCCTGGCAGCTCGTAAAAAGCCTCGCATATTTTCCTATTTGAATTTTGTTTGTTGACAATCATAAGTATTTTTTGATAAACCGGCGTCCTTGACCCGACTTGCTTTCCAACCACCAGTTGTTGGCACATGATCAATTATAAACCGGTGGTCATTGACCCGGTCTGGTTTGACTAAATCGCCAGTGTTATAAAGAAAATCCGGTAGTTATACCGGTCCGGTTTAATAGATAGACCAGCATTATGAAGATGAAATTATCAAACGTATCGGGTTGGTGTTAAACACCTTTGCTGTATACACGTTTGGTCAATCAATGAGGTATGTTCTGTACATTATTTTTTGTACAAACACTTGATTATTCAGCTAAAGTACTATATACTTCTTGGATATTATGACATGTTTAGCGGTAAACCGCTAGACACTTCTAAGTTTTTTTGGACCCGAGAAGGCAAGTCATCATAGGCTATGCATAAAATATATCCTGAAGGGCGGCACAGATTGTCGCAAAGCGTTATGAAACATGCTCGATGGCATGGCAGATAAACAAAGTTTCAGCTATCCTATTACATGAAGCTTCAAAGAGGTTCAAACAGTGCCATTGTTTTTCACAGTAGCCATATAAACCGGCGACCGGATCAGGACTCTTCATCACGACGGTTTGACAGTTGCGGATCAGTTGATGTCGGCACTTCTTCATCCCTCCCCAGCCGCTGGAAATCAGCCGTTGGCCAATCGATTCCGGTTAAAGCTTGGAACACTGCTTCCTCATGGATAAGATCAGAAGGGTTAATATCAGGGGCATAAGTGTGCTTACGAATCGGAGGCACAAGTTCTTCGACTTCATGGATATCGGCCGACTGTCTTTTCCCTTTTGCATCATAAAATGGTTGAAAATGGGACAAATCGGTGTCCTCAGCCAATTTGCTGGCCGCTGGCCGCATCTGTTTGGTCAGCCGCCGAAGATCATCATTGTCAAAGTTTGAACCGTCTTCTTTAACGCCTGGATATCCTTTAATGATATCCTCCACTTCAAGGTCTGGAATCCTGGCCTTGGCTCAAATAAGGGCGGTTAATGCTCCTGCTCTCGCAGCGGCTCTTTTCAAATCGACAATACGCGCCGGTAACATGCCCAACTTCTCAAGGGTCTCCTTAATCAACGTTGGCGCTGGTTTGTTATAAGCTGATGTACTAATGGCTCGCTGAGATCCAGAGTATAGCTGCTCAACCAATGTATATGCCGCTTTGAGCTTCATCCGCATATCTGCACCAAGATGAGTGATCCGAGTTCCTGCCAAAGATTTTATCAACATTTTGGTCAGTTTTAAGATTCATTGACTGGTGCAACGTACATAAGCAGACACTTACCAAAGATAGCAGAGGTCATAGCGTTGATTTGGCGCTTCAAACCGGCTAGTTCTTCAACCACCGGTTTCAGGGCTTCCTCGGCATGTACAGCTCTTTTGGTCAAACCGGCTTTTTCGGTTTCCCATTCAGCACGATCTTGGTTGAAGGATTCTTTCAATTTTTCCATTCCGGCCAGGGCCTGTGTCAGCTCCTCTTTGGCTTTTGCAGCTTCGACTTGTTGAGACTTCACATTTTCTTGCAAGTCAGAGTTTTGGGCATCTTTGCTTCTCAGTTCAGCCTGCAACATTGAAGGTATATTCAACAAAACAACATATTTATGCACTAGGCTACAACAAAACTATGCTCATCTTGCAAGTCAGAGTTTTGGGCATCTTTGCTTCTCAGTTCAGCCTGCAACATTGAAGGTATATTCAACAAAACAACATATTTATGAACAAGTTATCCACTTCATACTTGGGGGCTAATGCCTATTTTCTCTCAAATACTACCCTCTACACAAGTCTCCAGAACAATGCAAGCATTATCCTTGACACTTGGGGGCTAATGTACGTTTGTTCTAAACCGTCGGTGTGGATTAAAAACCGGATTAACTTGCCAAGTTAAACCGGCCTTTGGGGGCTATGCTACAGAACGTTATCTAATTTTTTCAAACATGAGTCTTATCTATGATTGAGGACACGCCTTTGCAAGGATCAATGATGGGATGCTTGAAGTGTTACAAAGACCCGGTTTATGATTAACAATCATAAAACGGCTCTTGGAGGCTACTTGGAATAGTATTTCAGCTATAAATCAATGTACAAGGGAGAAGCATTTACCTCATATCGTTCTTTCATCAAATTCACCAAACCGGCTTCATAATCCCGGTTTGAGTGCAGACGATTCAAGAAGCTGGAATGAAGCTCATCAGCGTTAAGATGAGCATAGTTTGATAAGTCGCTGCTCCATTTACCTTTATCCCTAGCAATTTGCTCTTCTTTGGCACTATGATGAGCCAAAATGACGGGATGACCAGGAGAGTTGTGGCCTGTTCCAGTAATAATAACGTCATCACCTTGGACTTCAGGATTTTTGGTGGATGATGATGGAATTTCAGTGTCTTTCATTGGATTAGCCCCGTTTGGTTCTGCCGGTTCAGTATCAGGGGCGGCAGGCTCATCATCTGTTGGTTCGTCAGTATGTTGGCCATCAAGGGGCAGATCATCAAAAGTTGTTTCAGGATGGAGGCCTTCCGGTTCACCAGTCTGCTCCGGTTCACCTCTTGGTTCTTCTTCTTCAGCAACAGGGTCTTCTAGCGGATTGGTGACCCGAGCTTTCTTGCTGGGTCTGGCTTTGGCCCTGCAAACAGAATAAAAAAGGATTAACATCCTGTTCAAAAGATGTAGGGCGCATTGAAAGGAAAGGTTTTTCATAACTCACCCGGCCACAGTTTTCAAAGGGGGGAGTTGAGTTGCTGTCGGTTCACTAGAAGAGGAAGGAGGTGTCACCTGATAATTTGAATCAGACGGATTAAGAGGCTGTCTAAAATAACCTACCTTGGGGTAAGAATGGTCAGAAGTAGGAGAGACCTCAGACCGGCGCTTCCGAACCGGAGTATCAGGTAAACCGGTAGAGGTGACCTGTTAGCCACTATGCCGGGTTGTCCAGCGAGCTTCATGCTGTTGAGTCTTCAAAATAAATGTTGGATCCAAGTTAGAAAGAGGATGAGAAAAGCTTATTTTCCGGATTGCTTGGTGAGTTTTTTTGTGTTGGCATAGAGTCTGAACCGAAGAAAAGGGTAATTACCTCTACGTCATCAGCCTGACTAGCTTCTGCCCCCTCCTGAGGAAGATCATTGTTAACAAGATGCATAAAAGAGAGCCAAGTGAGTCAAGTTCTACCTCAACTTCTGGGTCATCAGTATCATCATCAAGTTCCATATTAATCCGGTCAGCCATTTTTCGCTTTGACGTCCGCTTTACGGCTTTGGTCTTCGGGCGGGTTGGTTTGACCACTTTGTCTCCAGTTGGCTTTGCCGCTTTCTCTATGGATTTCCGTTTCCAGAAAGGGTCATCACCCTATATATATAAAGAAGAAGGGTTACAGCTTGTATAAGTTAAAGGTATTAGAGATGAAGAGGAAGTGTAATGCTTACAGCAGGCGGTTTGTTCTTGGTATAGAAGGGACTCAGACCGGTTTGACTACAGACCAGTTCCGATTCATTCAGAATTTTCTTTACACCTTCAGTAACTTCTTCCTCAGATAATTGGATGTTGCAGTGGCATTGAGGATCGTCAACTTCATCGGTATATTTGCACATTAAACCGGGACGCCGGCTTAGAGGCAAGATACTCCAGGATATCCAACAATGCACAAAATCCACACCTGTTAAATCATTTGCCATAAAGGCCCGGAGCTTGGCGATTTGAGGAGCGTATTTTGCCCTTTCTGAAGAGCTCAGGCGTTGTGGCATTGGGTGAGTATTGGATAACCTATGATCACGGAAGCCGGGGAGGGGATTTTCATCCTCAGGCGAAGTGTCTCTGCAATAGAACCATGTTTGGTTCCATTCCTTTGGGTGGCTATGGTGTTTGGCATGAGGAAATTCCACTTCTTTCCGCTTTTGAATCGAGACACCACCAAGCTCTGTGTTCGAGCCATTCACAAACTCTGTGCGCCGGTTTAAGTGAAAGAAATCCTGGAACAATTCCGCAGTTGGTTCTTCTTGTAAATAGACTTCACAGAAGACTTGGAAATTGCATAAGTTGGAGACTGAGTTGGGACCAATATCTTGTGGATGCAGTTGGAAGCTGGCAAGCACATCTCGATAAATTTTTGACCTTGGCAGTTTGAAACCACGGCCTATATGGTCAACAAAGATTATCACCTCGCCTTGTCTTAGGGTTGGAGGATTCTCTGTTCCTGGAACTCGCCATTTGATCTCAGTTTTCTTAGGCAGAGAGCCGATGCTAACCATCTCATTCAATTGAGCCTCAGTAACCCGGGAACGAGCCCAGTTGCAGGCAGTAAATTGTTTGGCCATTGCAAAGCGAACAAACTGAAAATGAAAGGCCGATTTATAAATTACGCATGATTATACACAAGAGGCAAGGGAGTAAGAAACATGCTGATATGATAAATGGTACAACCCGGAGACTAGTATAATGAGAGACAAAGGTAATGCTAGCACAGGGTTGATCAGACACTGTTAAACCGGAGCATAATTATGAAGGTAACATGCTCTTCCGGTTTATCAGAGGGCTAATGGCATAGACTATTTATACAATGTTAAACCGCTTATATTGGTGCGAGAAGAAACGGATCTCACTGGAACATAGAAACAAATCTCACAGTGATGTGTAAAACTTTCGGATCTAAAGATAAGACAGAAAAGCAAAAATAATTGGATCTTGAAGGGGTGCAGAACTGAAGCAATTTTTGACAGACTAGATCAGTTCTTTGCGCATAAGGATTTGTGATGACCATGGTAGGTAAGCTATGGCAAGAGATGCATCAAGCATGAAGTGTCCATCTATTAAAGGAAGAACAGGGAAGAATAGCACTGATGAACTTCGGAAGAACTGTGAAGAATGTCGAAACCCTAGAACAGATCTATGGTGAAAAAAGCAGAGAACTTATGGAGCTGGTGAGGAAGCGGAAGAGCGCCGCAGTATTCTGGTGTGTTCAGGGTGATGCAGCGGCCAAGGTCGGAGCAGAGGCGACGGTCGACAGTGGCAGCGGAGCTCCAGAGGCTGAGCGGCACGAGGAAGACGACGCGAAGAGGCACGTGGGGGAACGGTGAAAATGACCCCTCGGTCCTATTTATAAGGCGAAGTGATAAAATGGCAAGTACGGGAATCGAGGAGCCCAAAAAATGGGTAAGTTAATAAAGGTGTCGCCTCGATGACTGGATATATATTAAATGAAGGGAATCTCCGACATCAACGGATGGATGACGTCAGGGCGGTTTATCGTAATTTTGAAGTATGACGTCACGGCGGTTTACAAGATCAAAAATGAAGATATGAGAGAAGATTTTTTCTAAAGTGTGGAAGATTGACATGAACAAGTTCAAACCAATCTGGGGCCTAATGTTGGGATATTACTACTGGAGGTAAACCGGCCTTATGTAGCCGGGTTGACTCTTTGAAGATTAGAAGCCCATGAAGATGTAAAGATGATGGCGCTTTACGGAGGGCCCAAAGGCGGGTTACAGTCTGTAAATGTAAACCGGCCTAGTCATGTAACTTGTATAGTAAGATAGAAAGAGAGAGGCCGAACCGAATACGTTTATAATCTGGCTTCGGGACTCTGTAGCCCGGCGGGCGTCAACCTATGTATATAAAGGAACGACCCGACCGCGGTTTAGGGACAGACGACAACAACTCGAGAGCCAGACAAAGCGGATTCGCTCCCTGGCCTTCGAAACCCTAGCAATACCAATCACAACTAGACATAGGCTATTACCTTCATCGAAGGGGCCGAACTAGTATAAACTCCCGTGTCCCCTTGTCCGGTTTAACCCCTTTAAGCTAACCCGTTGCGATGGCTCCACGACTAAGTCCTTTCACGAGGACATCTGCCGTGACAAACCCACGATAGGCACAAGAGACAATAACACTCCGGATAGTGCCGAGGACAACCACAGTCCCCTCCAGCACGACGTAGAGCGGGAGG
Organism: Triticum aestivum; assembly: GCF_018294505.1. NCBI lineage: Eukaryota > Viridiplantae > Streptophyta > Magnoliopsida > Poales > Poaceae > Triticum > Triticum aestivum. The sequence continues at coordinate 516,081,478 of NC_057803.1, forward strand.
GTGAACAAGCTAGACCTCCAGAGCAGGCGGCAGATGGAGAATCGGAGGAGGACAATTACATGCCTCTCTCCGAAGACGAGGTGAGCCTCGGCGACGAAGAATTTATCATGCCTGAGGATCCCGTCGAGTAGGAGCGCTTCAAGCGCCGGCTTAGGGCCACAGCAAATAGCCTGAAGAAAAAGCAACAACAGCTTCAAGCTGATCAAGACTTGCTAGCAGACAGATGGACCGAAGTCCTTGCGGCCGAGGAATACGAACTCGAGCGCTCCTCCAAGAGTTACCCAAAGCGCAGGTTTCTACCTCACCTCGAGGAGGAAGCATTGAAACCTACATCACCAGTGTACGATGCAACTGACCGGCCACCTCGTGGCCGAGCTAGAGAAGCGTTTCAGCCTGAAGTTCAGCCTGCACCCCGCCGCCACTTAAACAAAAATACCAAGGCCCGGGGCAACACACGGGACCTGCGATACGTATTGGACAGGAGGGCAAAACATGCAAGGTCAATATACGGGTCACGGGGGCGCGCGCCAATGCGGGACGATGACCGTCGCGCCGAATACACTAAAAGTAAATTCGGCCGGGCCGAATACAATAGACAAGACTCATATGAACTGCGTCGTGATATAGCCCGGCACAGAGGCGCCGCACACCACCTATGCTTCACTGATGAAGTTATGGATCACGAATTCTCGGAGGGTTTTAAACCTGTAAATATCGAATCGTATGATGGTACAACAGATCCCGCTGTATGGATTGAAGATTTCCCCCTTCACATCCACATGGCTCACGGTGATGATCTGCATGCCATCAAGTACCTCCCACTAAAACTCAAAGGACCAGCTCGGCATTGGCTGAATAGCTTGCCAGCAGACTCCATCGGCAATTGGGAGGATTTGGAAGACGCATTCCTTGACAACTTCCAGGGCACTTATGTGCGACCACCGGATGCTGATGACTTGAGCCATACAACTCAGCAGCCAGGGGAATCGGCCAGGCAATTCTGGACATGGTTCCTAACTAAGAAAAACCAAATTTTCGATTGTCCGGATGCACAGGCCTTAGCGGCATTCAAACATAACATCCGTGACGAGTGGCTTGCCCGGCACCTCGGCCAGGAGAAGCCGAAGTCTATGGCAGCCCTCACGACACTCATGACCCGCTTTTGCACGGGCGGGGATAGCTGGCTGGCTCGCAGCAACAACACATCAAGGAATCCGGGCACTTCGGATACCAAAGATGCCAACGGCAGACCACATCATAATAGACAAAAGCGCCGCAACAACGGCAATAACACCGATGATACGGCAGTCAATGTCGGATTCAGAGGCTCTAGATCCGGTCAGCGGAAAAAGGCATTCAAAGAAGTACTCCGGGCCCGTCCAGTTTGGATCACATACTTGATCGCTCGTGTCAAATCCATGGCACCCCCAATAAGCCAGCCAATCACACCAACAGAGAATGTTGTGTGTTCAAGCAGGCCGGCAAGTTAAATGCCGAAAACAAGGACAAGGGGCTGCATAGTGATGACGAGGAGGAGCCCCGGCCGCCGAACACGGTAGGACAGAAGAGGTTCCCCCCACAAGTGAAGACGATGAACATGATATACGCAACCCACATTCCCAAGAGGGAACGGAAGCATGCACTAAGGGAGGTCTATGCGACGGAGCCCGTCGCCCCAAAGTTCAACCCATGGTCCGCTTGTCCGATCACCTTCGATCGTAGGGACCACCCCACTAGTATCCATCATGGAGGATCTGCCGCACTGGTCCTAGACCCCATCATCGACGGATTTCACCTTACTCGAGTCCTTATGGACGGCAGCAGCAGCCTGAACCTGCTCTATCAGGATACAGTGCGCAAAATGGGTATAGATCCCTCGAGGAACAAACCCACCAAAACCACCTTTAAGGGCATCATCCCAGGTGTAGAGGCCCATTGCACAGGCTCAATCACACTGGAAGTGGTCTTTGGATCTCCGGACAACTTCCGAAGCGAGGAGTTAATCTTCGATATCGTCCCGTTCCACAGTGGCTATCACGCACTGCTCGGGCGAACCGCATTTGCAAAATTCAATGCGGTACCGCATTACGCATACCTCAAGCTCAAGATGCCAGGACCTAGGGGGGTCATAACAGTCAATGGAAACACAGAACGCTCGCTCCGCACAGAAGAGCACACTGCGGCCCTCGCAGCAGAAGCACAAAGCAACCTTTTAAGGCAAACTACCAATTCGGCGATACAGCCCCCGGACACCGTCAAGTGAGTCCGGAGTAAACTGCAACAGGATTGCCTGGCATGTTCAGAGCTCGCCTAGCAATTCGGCCCCCATCCCAGTCCCAGTCAAGTGACAAAATCCGTGCCATGCGTACATAATTACGCACTGAAAATACCATGGGAATAGGCGGAGGGCACGTCCCGCAATGCGGCTTAACCGCCCTAGGGGTTGCATACCTTTATCATTTTTTCTCTTTCAGGACCTAACGCTCTGGAAGCCCTTTCCGCCAGTACGATTGCCAGACACATTACGGGGAGGAACAACCAAGGAGGCAAGAAGCTAAGATGTACAAGGGAACCCCCAGGTGGTCTCTAATAATAATCGATATACCCGCTTTCTACTATCCATACGCAGCTTGCCCTTGGATAGGACATGTCAAATAGTCATATTTTCTGCTTATTACACTACTTGTATTAGTACGCTCTAACGTATTATTTAAATAACAATGCATAGCATTAGTCTATTATTGCATTATTCATCCCTTTTTTCTTATATGTTCATTTACGACAACTTGCACCCGTACATGCTGGTACGGTCAGTACGCCAGGGGCTTTCGTTTACCCCATAATACGGCGTGAGAAGTCCAAACACTTTTGACCGTGCGGCACCCCGAACTTATAGCATTATATGCATCAGCTTTGAATCATGTCTTGGGTCAATAGTTGGGTTTGCCCGGCTCCCATGTTTTGGTACCTTACGTTCCGCTATATCAGTTAAGGTAGCACTGGGAGAACTACTGCGATTGTGTCCCGGTTCTTCCGTACGAGCACCTCGGTAGAGAAAGCCGAAAACTGACTGTCATGATAAGGCGAGAGTTGGTCGCTGTTCGAGAGGTCTCAAGTCCTTAAACACTTTTTCCGCTTCGGGCGAGGAGTCGGCCTTGTACGACTTAGGCATATATAGTGCCCCAAATTCGGCCTTCCGAATACTAGGGGCTTCGCCAAAATTTAAGATTGTAGACTTCTATGGCTAAGTGAGAGTGATAAAGCCTTATAGTCCGATTGCCTGGTTCATTGTGCTGAACACCTCCCTCGAAGGACCTAAAATTGGGATAAAGAGTGCTCAGGTTTATCCCGAACACTCCAGTACTAGTTACATGGGGGCAGAAGCCGACGACTGGCCAACTCTCAAATTTTATAAATGGCCGCACAGAAGGTAATATTTTAAATTCAAAAAGTGTTGCATAGCGCAAATGAACTCGTTTCATATTACAGGATCACATGAGCATGTTCATTCAAAAATTACATCTCTGGCACATTCATCCGTCACAAGCCAGGAACCCTTCAGGACTTTGTCATAATACATTTCGGGGCAGCGATGCTCCTTGCCCTCCAACAGCCCCTCCTTCACCAGCTTCACGGCGTCCAGCTTCGCCCAGTGCACCTTCGCCTGGGCAAAAGCCATGCGCGCACCCTCGATGTAGACAGACCGCTTTATGACTTCAAGCCGTGGGCAGGCATCCACAAGCCACCTCACCAGACCGAAGTAGCTGCCGGGCAGGGGCTCGCCAGACCACATCCGGACTATAAGACCCTTCATGGCCTGTTCGGCCGCCTTGTGAAGCTCGACCAATTGCTTTAGCTGGTCGCTCAAGGGCATTGGGTGTTCGGTCCCAGTATACTGAGACCAGAACAACTTTTCTGTCGAGCTCCCCTTCTCAACTCGATAAAACTCCACGGCATCTAGTACACTGCAGGGAAGATCTGTGAATGCTCCTAGAGAGCTCTGATCTCGGGTAAGTAAAAGGAAAGTTTCCTTCATATGCTTGCTTTGCATAATGAATGCCTTACCCGCTGCTATCTTCTTCACCGCATCAATCTCCTGGAGGGCCTTGTGGGCTTCAGCCTTGGCGCTCCGGGCGCTTTTGAGCGCCTTCGCAAGCTCGGACTCTCGTGTCTTAGAGTCAAGCTCCAAGGACTCGTGTTTTTTGGCGAGAGCCTCGAGCTCTTGCTGCACCCCGCCTACCCGGGCTTCTTGCTTTTCCCGCTCAATGTGCCCCTTGGTCGCTTTGTCTTCAGCCTCGGACAACGCCTTCTTCAGGGTCGCCACTTCGGTCGTGGCCCCTGGCAAATTCATGATGATCCTATTACTTTACACCCGAACTTCTTTTTAAATGTATAGACAAGGTATTGCTTACCTTTGCTCTCCTCGAGCTGCCTCTTGGTAAGGCCGAGCTTGTCCTCGGACCACTCCAGGTCCTGCTTCAGTGCAGAGACCTCCGTAGTACGTGCAATAGCGGCCATTAGTGAAGCCTGCACATGCACATAGACATATTCTGATTAGACTCCTGAGTCATCATTTGATCCTCTATTCGGCCTTTCTTCACGAACACCGAACAGAGCATCAGGGGCTACTGTCTATGTGGTGATATTTTCTTATATTTTGATTGCTTACCTCAAAGCCTGTTAGGAGGCTGGCACAAGCTTCGGTTAGTCCGTTTTTGGCGGACCGAACTTTCTCGATCACCGCACTCATGATAGCGCGGTGCTCTTCACCGATGGAAGCGCCGCGAAGCGCTTCCAGCAAGTTGTCTAGTGCCTCTGGATGGACAGAGGCCACCGGCACTGGTGGCTTGCCCCCCTTAACGGGGGATCGCCTGTCGGAGTCCGGAACCATCGAAGGTTCTGGGGCAGTATTCGGCTAGGGGCCGAACTTGGAGCCCGTGGGAGTCTTGCTCCCTTTGCGCCTAGGGTCCGGAAGGTCGCCTCAAGGCGCCCCCAGGACTACCTCCCCTCGGCTCGGTGCCTTTCGGGACAACACCTCGACGTTGTTCGTAGGGCAAGGGGTGGAGGCGGTCGGAAGTGAATCGCTATTCATATCCGACGAGTCCAATGAACCGTCCGACGAAGATACGTCGAGATGGGCTCGGGACGGACTGCATAATCATATGCGGTGTAATGAGAAACAATGCAATAAAACATACCATGAATTACTATGGTGTCCGGATACTTACAACTTCGCCAGGGGCTTCTCCCTGGGTAACCACTCGTCGCCGCTATAGGCGGCCGTCGTGGAGCAGTCCGGAAGGAGGGCCCTTCCCTTCTTGGACCCTTCGGCCTCCCCGGTTGGGTCGGTATTCCTTTTCTTGTCTCCCCCGGCTGGGGGGATAACTTTCCTCCTCCTCCTCCTCCTCCTCCTCCTTGTTTTCGTGGGAGGAGTGCGCGTCGGAGTCATCAGACGATGAGTCCGATATAACCTTGCGCCGGAGACCCTTTCGGGTCCCCAGGGCCTTCTTCTTGGTCTTTTTCGCCGGCACCTCATAAGGTGCCGGAGCCAGCATCTCCGTTAGGAGAGCATCTGCAGGATCTTCAGGCAGGGGGGCTGAGCAATCAAGCTGCTCCGCTATCTTTACCCAGTCCTGTTAATGGCGTGGAAGCTTAGATCCCGCACATGATTAAACCGGGGCAAATAAATATCCTGTGAGATATGAAAACTTACCGGATTAGCATGGCACTTTGCGCTGAGTCCGCAGTCCTCGGTAAGGGGAGGAGGTACCTCGGCGCCCTTGAACAACACCTTCCAGACGTCCTTGTGCATCGTGTCGAAGAGCTCTCGCAGCGTCTGGTGCTTGGCCGGGTCGAACTCCCACAAATTGAATGCCCGTCATTGACACGGGAGGATCCGGCAGAAGAGCATGACCTGGACCACGTTGACAAGCTTGATTTTCTTGCTCATCATGTTCCTGATGCAGGTCTGGAGTCTGGTCAGCTCTATTGGAGAACCCCAGGACAGGCCCTTCTCTTTCTAGGAGGTGAGCCGCGTGGGGATTCCGGATCAAAATTTGGGGGCCGCCACCTAGTTGGTGTCGCGCGGCTCGGTGATGTAGAACCACCCCGATTGCCACCCCTTTATGGTCTCCACATAGGAGCCCTCGAGCCAGGTGACGTTAGGCATTTTGCCTACCATGGCGCCTCCGCACTCAGCTTGCTGGCCGATGATACGTCTCCAACGTATCTATAATTTTTGATTGCTCCATGCTATATTATCTACTGTTTTGGACTATATTGGGCTTTATTTTCCACTTTTATATTATTTTTGGGACTAACCTATTAACCATAGGCCCAGCCCAGAATTGCTGTTTTTTGCCTATTTCAGTGTTTCGGAGAAACAGAATATCAAACGGAGTCCAAACGGAATAAAACCTTCGGGAACGTGATGATCCAGGAGACTTGGACCCTACTCCAAGGAGTCAAAGAGGAGGTCACGAGGGTGGGGGCGCGCGCCCCTAGGGCGCGCCCCTGCCTCGTGGGCCCCTTGGTGCTCCACCAACGTACTCCTTCCTCCTATATATACCTACGTACCCCCAAACGATCAGAACAAGAGCCACAAACCTAATTCCACCACCGCAACTTTCTATATCCACGAGATCCCATCTCGGGGCCTGTTCCGGAGCTCCATCGGAGAGGGCCGTCATCACGGAGGGCTTCTACATCATCCTAGCCCCTCCGATGAAGTGTGAGTAGTTTACCTCAGACCTTCGGGTCCATAGTTAGTAACTAGATGACTTCTTCTCTCTCTTTGAATCTCAATACTAAGTTCTCCCCCTCTCTTGTGGAGATCTATTCGATGTAATCTTCTTTTTGCAGTGTGTTTGTTGAGACCGATGAATTGTGGGTTTATGATCAAGTCTATCTATGAATAATATTTGAATCTTCTTTGAATTCTTTTATGTATGATTGGTTATCTTTGCAAGTCTCTTCGAATTATCCGTTTGGTTTGGCCAACTAGATTGGTAGTTCTTGCCATGGGAGAAGTGCTTAGCTTTGGGTTCGATCTTGCGGTGTCCTTTCCCAGTGACAGAAGGGGCAGCAAGGCACATATTGTATCATTGCCATCGAGGATAACAAGATGGGGTTTATTTCATATTGCATGAATTTATCTCTCTGCATCATGTCATCTTCCTTAAGGCGTTACTCTGTTTTTAACTTAATACTCTAGATGCATGCTGGATAGCGGCCGATGAGTGGAGTAATAGTAGTAGATGCAGAATCGTTTCGGTCTACTTGTCACGGACGTGATGCCTATATACATGATCATGCCTAGATATTCTCATAACTATGCTCAATTCTGTCAATTGCTCAACAGTAATTTGTTCACCCACCGTAGAATAATTATGCTCTTGAGAGAAGCCACTAGTGAAACCTATGGCCCCCAGGTCTATTCTCATCATATCAATCTCCATCACTTTAATCTTGCTTTGCTTTTTTACTTTGCCTTTACTTTATACTTTGCATCTTTATACCAAAAATACCAAAAATATTATATCTATCAGATCTCACTCTCGTAAGTGACCGTGAAGGGATTGACAACCCCTAATCGCGTTGGTTGCGAGTAGCTATCGTTTTGTGTAGGTACGAGGGACTTGAGCGTGGCCTCCTACTGGATTGATACCTTGGTTCTCAAAAACTAAGGGAAATACTTACGCTACTCTATTGCATCATCCCTTCCTCTTCGGGGAAAACCAATGCAAGATCAAGACATAGCAAGAAGGATTTCTGGCACCGTTGCCGTGGAGTCTACGCAAAAAGTCAACATACCAAGTACCCATCACAATCCCTATATCTCGCATTACATTATTTGCCATTTGCCTCTCGTTTTCCTCTCCCCCACTTCACCCTTGCCATTTTATTCGCCCTCTCTCTCTCTATCCTCCCTCTCCATTTGCCTCTTTGCCCGTTTGCTTTTTGTTTGCTCGTGTGTTGGATTGCTTGTTTGTTGCGATGGCTCAAGATAATACTAAATTGTGTGACTTCACCAATACCAACAATAATGATTTCCTTAGCACTCCGATTGCTCCTCTTACCGATGCTGAATCTTGTGAAATTAATACTGCTTTGTTGAATCTTGTCATGAAAGATCAATTCGCCGGCCTTCCTAGTGAAGATGCTGCTACTCATCTGAATAGCTTCGTTGATTTATGTGATATGCAAAAGAAAAAAGATGTCGATAATGATGTCGTTAAATTGAAGATATTTCCTTTTTCGCTTAGAGATCGTGCTAAATCTTGGTTTTCGTCTTTGCCTAAAAATAGTATTGATTCATGGAACAAGTGCAAAGATGCTTTTATCTCTAAGTATTTTCCTCCCGCTAAGATCATCTCTCTTAGAAACAATATTATGAACTTTAAACAACTTGATCATGAACATGTTGCACAAGATTGGGAGAGAATGAAATTAATGATACGTAATTACCCTACTCATGGTTTGAATTTGTGGATGATTATACAATTTTTTTATGCCAGATTGAATTTTGCTTCTAGAAATCTTTTAGATTCGGCCGTGGGAGGCACTTTTATGGAAATCACTTTAGGAGATGCTACTAAACTCCTAGATAATATTATGGTTAATTATTCTCAATGGCATACTGAAAGATCTTCTAATAAAAAAGTTCATGCGATAGAAGAAATCAATGTTTTGAGTGGAAAGATGGATGAACTTATGAAATTATTTGCTACTAAGAGTGTTTCTTCTAATCCTAATGATATGCCTTTGTCTACTTTGATTGAGAATAACAATGAATCTATGGATGTGAATTTTGTTGGTAGGAATAATTTTGGTAACAACGCTTATAGAGGGAATTTTAATCCTATGCCATATCCTAGTAATCCTTCTAATAATTATGGGAATTCCTACAACAACTCTTATGGAAATTATAATAAGATGCCCTCTTAATTTGAGAATAGTGTTAAAGAGTTTATGAATTCACAAAAGAATTTTAATGCTTTGCTTGAAGAGAAATTGCTTAAAGTTGATAATTTGGCTAGGAACGTTGATAGAATTTCTCTTGAGATTGATTCTTTAAAGCTTAGATATATTCCTCCTAAGCATGATATCAATGAGTCTCTCAAAGCCATGAGAATTTCCATTGATGAGTGCAAGGAAAGAACCGCTAGGATGCGTGCTTCCAAAGATGCCTTTATTAAAGCGTGTTCCTCCAATTCCTATGAAAATCAAGATGAAGATCTAAAAGTTATTGATGTGTCCCCTATTAAATCTTTGTTTTGCAATATGAATCTTGATGAAACTGAATATGATCTTCCTTTACCTAGAAGGCGTTCTAAAAATTCGGAGTATTTAGATCTTAATGATGAAATTGATGAAAGTGGGATTGAAAGAAATAAAAATCTAGATGTTGCTAAACCCACTATATTGGATTTCAAGGAATTTAATTATGAAAGTTGCTCTTTAATTGATTGTATTTCCTTGTTGCAATCCGTGCTAAATTCTCCACATGCTTATAGTCAACATAAAGCCTTCACCGAACATATTGTTGATGCCTTGATGCAATCTTATGAAGAAAAACTTGAGTTGAAAGTTTCTATCCCTAGAAAACTCTATGATGAGTGGGAACCAACTATTAAAATTAAAATTAAAGATCATGAGTTTTATGCTTTGTGTGATTTGGGTGCTAGTGTCTCTACTATTCCCAAGACTTTGTGTGATTTGCTAGATTTCCGTAATTTTGATGATTGCTCTCTAAACTTGCATCTTGCGGATTCCACTATTAAGAAACCTATGGGAAGGATTAATGATGTTCTTATTGTTGCAAATAGGAATTATGTGCCCGTAGATTTCATTGTTCTTGATATAGATTGCAATCCTTCTTGCCCTATTATTCTTGGTAGACCTTTCCTTAGAACGGTTGGTGCGATTATTGATATGAAGGAAGGGAATATTAGGTTTCAATTTCCATTAAAAAGGGCATGGAACACTTTCCAATGAAAAAAATAAAATTTCCATATGAAACTATCATGAGAGCCACTTATGGATTGCCTACCAAAGATGGCAATACCTAGATCTATCCTCGCTTTTATGCCTAGCTAGGGGCGTTAAACGATAGCGCTTGTTGGGAGGCAACCCAATTTTATTTTTATTCCTTGATTTTTGCTCCTGATTAGTAATAAATAAATTATTTAGCCTCTGTTTTTGTTGTGTTTTTTTGTGTTTAATTAGTGTTTGTGCCAAGTAGAACCGTTGGGAAGACTTGGGGAAAGTCTTGTTGAACTTGCTGTAAAAAACAGAAACTTTAGCGCTCACGAGAACTGCTGTCATTTTTATTTGGGGAGTGCTATTTAGTTAATTATTTTTGCAGATGATTAATAGATAAATTCCTCACGTCCAGCAATTTATTTTAGAATTTTTGGGGTTCCAGATCTTGCGCTAGCTACAGATTACTACAGACTGTTCTGTTTTTGACAGATTCTGTTTTTCGTGTGTTGTTTGCTTATTTTGATGAATCTATGGTTAGTAAAATAGTTTATAATCCATAGAGAAGTTGGAATACAGTAGGTTTAACACCAATATAAATAAAGAATGAGTTCATTACAGTACCTTGAAGTGGTCTTTTGTTTTCTTTCGCTAACGGAGCTCACGAGTTTTCTATTTTGAGTTTTGTGTTGTGAAGTTTTCAAGTTTTGGGTGAGTTCTTTTGATGGATTATGGAACAAGGAGTGGCAAGAGCCTAAGGTTGGGGATGCCCATGGCACCCCCAAGATAATCCAAGGACACCAAAAAGTCAAAGCTTGGGGATGCCCCGGAAGGCATCCCCTCTTTCGTCCACTTCCATCGGTAATTTACTTGGAGCTATATTTTTATTCACCAACATGATATGTGTTTTGCTTGGAGGCGTCTTGTATTATTTGTGTCTTTGTGTCTTAGTATGCCACAATCATCCTTGCTGTACACACCTTTTGAGAGAGCCATACATGAATTAAAATTTGATAGAATACTCTATGTGCTTCACTTATATCTTTTGAGCTAAGTAGTTTTGCTCTATGTGCTTCACTTATATCTTTTGAGCTATGTAGTTTTGCTCTATGTGCTTCACTTATATCTTTTGAGTGTTATAATTTTTCTCTATGTTCTTCACTTAGATATTTTAGAGCACGGGGGTGGATTTGTTTTAAAGAAACTATTGATCTCTCATGCTTCACTTAAACTATTTTGAGAGTCTTAATAGCATGGTAATTTGCTTAATAATAATATGCTTGGTATTCAAGATTTGTGAAACTTTCTTTTGAGTGTGTTGAATACTAAGAAAAGATTGAAGCATGATAATTGTTTTGAGATATGGAGGTGATAATATTAAAGTCATGCTAGTTGAATAGTTGTGAATTTAAAGAATACTTGTGTTAAAAGTTTGTGATTCCCGTAGCATGCACGTATGGTGAACCGTTATGTGATGAAGTCGGAGCATGATTTATTTATTGATTGTATTCCTTATGAGTGGCGGTCGGGGACGAGCGATGGTCTTTTCCTACCAATCTATCCCCCTAGGAGCATGAGTGTAATACTTTGCTTTGATAACTTCTAGATTTTTGCAATAAGTATATGGGTTCTTTATGAGTAATGTTGAGTCCATGGATCATACGCACTCTCACCCTTCCACCTTTGCTAGCCTCTCTAATACCGCACACCTTTCGCCGGTATCATACACCTACCATATACCTTCCTCAAAACAGCCACCATACCTACCTATTATGGCATTTCCATAGCCATTCCGAGATATATTGCCATGCAACTTTCCACCATCTAGTTCATCATGACACATTCATCATTGTCATATTGCTTAGCATGATCATGAAGTGGACATAGTATTTGTGGCAAAGCCACCGTTCATAATTTTTTCATACTTGTCACTCTTGATTCATTGCATATCCCAGTACACCGTCGGAGGCATCCATATAGAGTCATACTTTGTTTTAGAATCGAGTTGTAATCATTGAGTTGTAAATAAATAAAAGTGTGATGATCATCATTTAATAGAGCATCGTCCCAATAAAAAAAAGAGAAGAAAGGCCAAAGAAAAAAAAGAAGGCCCAAAAAAGAAAATAAATAAAAAGGGGCAATGCTACTATCCTTTTACCACACTTGTGCTTCAAAGTAGCACCATGATCTTCATAGTAGAGAGTCTCTCATGTTATCACTTTCATATACTAGTGGGAATTTTACATTATAGAACTTGGCTTGTATATTCCAATGATGGGCTTCCTCAAATTGCCCTAGGTCTTCATGAGCAAGCAAGTTGGATGCACACCCACTTAGTTTCTTTTTGAGCTTTCATACATTTATAGCTCTAGTGCATCCGTTGCATGGCAATCCCTACTCACTCACATTGATATCTATTGATGGGCATCTCCATAGCCCGTTGATACGCCTAGTTGATGTGAGACTATCTTCCCCTCCTTTTTGTCTTCTCCACAACCACCATTCTATTCCACCTATAGTGCTATATCCATGGCTCACGCTCATGTATTGCGTGAAGATTGAAAAAGTTTTGAAAAAGTTAGAGTATGAAACAATTGCTTGGCTTGTCATCGGGGTTGTGCATGATTTAAATACTTTGTGTGGTGAAGATGGAGCATAGCCAGACTATATGATTTTGTAGGGATAACTTTCTTTGGCCATGTTATTTTGAGAAGACATAATTGCTTTGTTAGTATGCTTGAAGTATTATTATTTTTATGTCAATATAAACTTTTGTCTTGAATCTTTCGAATCTGAATATTCATATCACAATTAAGAAGATTTGCATTGAAATTATGCCAAGTAGCACTCCGCATCAAAAATTCTCTTTTTATCATTTACCTACTCGAGGACGAGCAGGAATTAAGCTTGGGGATGCCTGATACGTCTCCAACGTATCTATAATTTTTGATTGCTCCATGCTATATTATCTACTGTTTTGGACTATATTGGGCTTTATTTTCCACTTTTATATTATTTTTGGGACTAACCTATTAACCGGAGGCCCAGCCCAGAATTGCTGTTTTTTGCCTATTTCAGTGTTTCGGAGAAACAGAATATCAAACGGAGTCCAAACGGAATAAAGCCTTCGGGAACGTGATTTTCTCACCGAACGTGATCCAGGAGACTTGGACCCTACGCCAAGGCATCAGAGAGGCGGTCACGAGGGTGGGGGGCGCCCCCTAGGGCGTGCCCCCCTGCCTCGTGGGCCCTCGGTGCTCCACCGACGTACTCCTTCCTCCTATATATACCTACATACCCCCAAACGATCAGAACAGGAGCCAAAAACCTAATTCCACCGCCGCAACCTTCTGTATCCACAAGATCCCATCTTGGGGCCTGTTCCGGAGCTCTGCCGGAGAGGGCCGTCATCACGGAGGGCTTCTACATCATCCTAGCCCCTCCGATGAAGTGTGAGTAGTTTACCTCAGACCTTCGGGTCCATAGTTAGTAACTAGATGGCTTCTTCTCTCTCTTTGAATCTCAATACAAAGTTCTCCCCCTCTCTTGTGGAGATCTATTCGATGTAATCTTCTTTTTGCGGTGTGTTTGTTGAGATCGATGAATTGTGGGTTTATGATCAAGTCTATCTATGAATAATATTTGAATCTTCTCTGAATTCTTTTATGTATGATTGGTTATCTTTGCAAGTCTCTTCGAATTATCCGTTTGGTTTGGCCAACTAGATTGGTAGTTCTTGCCATGGGAGAAGTGCTTAGCTTTGGGTTCGATCTTGCGGTGTCCTTTCCCAGTGACAGAAGGGGCAGCAAGGCACGTATTGTATCGTTGCCATCGAGGATAACAAGATGGGGTTTATTTCATATTGCATGAATTTATCTCTCTACATCATGTCATCTTGCTTAAGGCGTTACTCTGTTTTTAACTTAATACTCTAGATGCATGCTGGATAGCGGTCGATGAGTGGAGTAATAGTAGTAGATGCAGAATCGTTTCGGTCTACTTGTCACGGACGTGATGCCTATATACATGATCATGCCTAGATATTCTCATAACTATGCTCAATTCTGTCAAGTGCTCAACAGTAATTTGTTCACCCACCGTAGAATAATTATGCTCTGGAGAGAAGCCACTAGTGAAACCTATGGCCCCCGGTCTATTCTCATCATATCAATCTCCATCACTTTAATCTTGCTTTGCTTTTTTACTTTGCCTTTACTTTACACTTTGCATCTTTGTACCAAAAATACCAAAAATATTATATCTATCAGATCTCACTCTCGTAAGTGACCGTGAAGGGATTGACAACCCCTAATCGCGTTGGTTGCGAGTAGCTATCGTTTTGTGCAGGTACGAGGGACTTGAGTGTGGCCTCCTACTGGATTGATACCTTGGTTATCAAAAACTGATGGAAATACTTACGCTACTCTGCTGCATCATCCCTTCCTCTTCGGGTAAAACCAACGCAAGCTCAAGACATAGCAGCCGACCACCACCTTCAGTTTAACATTGAAGGTTTTCAGCCACAGGCCGAAGTGGGGCCTGATGCGGAGGAAGGCCTCGCAGACGACGATAAACGCCGAGATGTTGAGGATGAAATTGGAGGTCAGACCATGAAAATCCAGCCCGTAGTAAAACATGAGCCCGCGGACAAACGGGTGGAGGGGAAATCCCAGTCCGCGGACGAAGTGGGCAAGAAAAACTACCCTCTCATGGGGTTTGGGCGTAGGGATGATCTGCCCCGCATCTGGCAGCCGGTGCGCGATATCCGCGGCCAGATATCCGGCTTCCCGTAACTTTGCGATGTGCTCCTCTATGACGGAGGAGACCATCCACTTGCCTCCTGCTCCGGACATGCTTGGAGTGGTTTGAGAAGAAAGACTCGAACTTGGGCGCTGGAGCTCGAGTGCGTGAGAATGGATAAGCAAGGAGGAAGAAGGCGTGGGTAAAAAGGGTGAACCCTTGTCCCTTTATAAGGGTGGAAGAGGCGATGCACCTCCCCACTTGCCTGGTAAAATCGCTTATTCCCCAAGCGCCGTAATTAATGGCGCGGTTGGGTTACCCACGTCCGTATTGATGAGAATCCTGTAATAAGGGGGACACGATCCCTGCTTTGACAAGACGTGTCAAGAAAACCGCCTCGCGATATGTGCGGTGCTGGTTGAGAAAAACGGTTCGAATAATGACCGGGCCATGACATGATGTCATGCTGTCAAAACGTGTCAGCAGATTAGATTTGTGGAAATATTATTCTCTCTATGGTGGTATGTGGAACTTGTTTTGCAGAGGCGGACACTATCCTTGTGTTCAAAATCTTCTATGGAGTATTCGGAAGAAGTACCCGCCTTGCAATGCCGAAGACAAAAATGCGCTCCGGACTCATCGTCATTGAAGCCTGGTTCAGGGTCTACTAAGGGAGTCCTGGATTAGGGGGTCTCTGGACAGCCGGACTATATCCTTTGGCTGGACTGTTGGACTATGAAGATACAAGATTGAAGACTTCGCCCCGTGTCCGGATGGGACTCTCCTTGGCGTGGAAGGCAAGCTTGGCGATACGGATGTGTAGATCTCCTTCCTTATAACTGACTTTGTGTAACCCTAGCCCCCTCCGATGTCTATATAAACCGAAGGGTTTAGTCCGTAGGACAACATACAATCATACCATAGGCTAGCTTCTAGGGTTTAGCCTCTACAATCTCGTGGTAGATCAACTCTTGTAATACTCATATCATCAATATCAATCAAGCAGGACATAGGGTATTACCTCCATTAAGAGGGCCCGAACCTGGGTAAACATCGTGTCCCCTGCCTCCTGTTACCATCCACCTTAGACGCATAGTTCGGGACCCCCTACCGGAGATCCGTCGGTTTTGACACCAACAACAGGTATTGTGGTCCAAACACTGCCACCATTGCCCTGCAGAACTTGTACAAAACACTCAATGGTGGTGGACTCGGCCATGCATCCATAGTATTCCAGTATATCACCGGGAGCTCCATATGCAAGCATCCTCATAGCTGTCGTGCACTTCTAAAATGAGGAGAATCCAAGTGTGCCGGTGCAATCCTTCTTGCAAATGAAGTAGTTGTCGAACTCCCAGATGGAATTCATAATCCTGAGGAAGAGATTTTGGCTCATCCGATAATGGCGCCGAAATACTTTCTCACCGTGCAGTGGAGTGTCGGCGTAGAGCAAGCAATAGCCCTCCAGTCGATGCCTCTGCTTGCTCTTACAGCGGCCCGGCGCCGAGCCACCTCGCCACGGCTTTGCATTGCTCACTTTAGGATCGAAAGTATGTCTAGTGGGGGGGGGGGGTGATTAGACTACTTGACCAAATAAAACTTATCCTTTTCCCAATTTTAGTTCTTGGCAGATTTTAGCAACTTTGGACAAGTCAAGCAATCTTAACACAATTCAAGCAAGCATGCAAAGAGTATATGAGCAGCGGAAAGTAAAGCATGCAACTTGCAAGAATGTAAAGGGAAGAGTTTGGAGGATTCAAACGTAATAGGAGACACGGATGTTTTTGTCGTGGTTCCGATAGGTGGTGCTATCGTACATCCACATTGATGGAGACTTCAACCCACGAAGGGTAACGGCTGCGCGAGTCCATGGAGGGCTCCACCCACGAAGGGTAACGGCTGCGCGAGTCCACGGAGGGCTCCACCCACGAAGGGTCCACGAAGAAGCAACCTTGTCTATCCCACCATGGCCGTCTCCCACAAAGGACTTGCCTCACTAGGGTAGATCTTCATGAAGTAGGCAATCTCCTTGCCCTTACAAACTCCTTGGTTCAACTCCACAATCTTGTCGGAGGCTCCCAACTGACACCTAGCCAATCTAGGAGACACCACTCTCCAAGAAGTATAAATGGTGTGTTTATGATGAACTCCTTGCTCTTGTGCTTCAAATGATAGTCTCCTCAACACTCAACTCTCTCTCACAGGATATGGATTTGGTGGAAAGAAGATTTGAGTGGAAAGCAACTTGGGAAGGCTAGAGATCAAGATTCATATGGTAAGAATGGAATATCTTGGCCTCAACACAAGTGTAGGTGGTTCTCTCTCAGAAAAGGTAAGTTGGAAGTGTAGGTTCATTCTGATGGCTCTCTCCACGAATGAAGAGGAGGTGGATGGGTATATACAGCCTCCACACAAAATCTAACCGTTACACACAACCTGCCAATCTCGGTGGGACCGAATTGATAAACTCGGTCGGTCCGATTCAGCAAATCTAGTGACCGTTAGGATTTTCGGTGGGACCGACATGCAAATCGGTAGGACCGATATGGTTAGGGTTAGGGCATAACATAATCTCGATGGGACCGATTACACAAACTCGGTGAGACCGATTTTGGTAATAAGCTACCAGAGAGTTGGTCAGGTAAACTCAGTGGAACCGATTCGCTCACCGAAATGTTACGAAAGGGAAATAGAGAGTTTACATTGCAATCTCAGTGGGACCGATCGCTCATCTCGGTGGGACCGAAACATTACAAAGGGAAATAGAGAGATTACAATCCCATCTCGGTGAGACCGAGATCCCTATCGGTGAGACCGATTTGCCTAGGGTTTATGGCACTGGCTATGACATCTGAACTCGGTGGCGCCAGATAGAAAGAATCGGTGGGGCCGAGTTTGACTTTTGGTTTAGGTCATATGTGGATGTGAGAAAGTAGTTGAGGGATTTGGAGCATATCACTAAGCATTTTGAGCAAGAGCCTCATTAAGCAACACCTCATCCCTTCTTGATGGTATTGTCTTTTCCTATATACTCAATGTGATCTTGGATCACTAAAATAGAAAATGTAGAGTCTTGAGCTTTGAGCTTGAGCCAATCCTTTTGTCCTTAGCATTTTTGAGGGGTCCACTTTTCTCATCCATGCCATGCTAATCATTGAGCTTTCCTGAAATATTAATCTTGAAATAGCATTAGCTCAATGAGCTATATGTTGTTAGGAATTACCAAAACCACCTAGGGATAGTTGCACTTTCAATCTCCCCCTTTTTGGTAGTTGATGACAACATATAGATCAAACCCTCGACAAATGATAATAAGAGAAAAACATTGTTGCTTTGAGAAGTATGCGAAAAGCAAGAGCTCCCCCTAAATTTGTGCATAGTTTAAGATTTGCTTTGGACTGCAAATGCACAATGAGTTAGGATCATGGGTTACTCTTCCATGTCACATACATCTTGGTGGAGCGCTCAAAATGATGATAATGAACTACATTCACTCATCACCAAGCAAAGTGAATGATCATATGGGGATATAAAAGGATAATGTCATCCAACAAGCATCAAGGTAGCATATGATCAAACACATGATCATCCAAGTATCACACAAAAGCATAAAGTATCTCAAATAAGCAAATAACAAAGTTCAACCACCAAACAACAAGAGAGAACAAAGAGCAACACTCTCTCTTGAAGCCTATGATCTATACATTTTCTCCCCCTTTGGCAACAAGTTACCAAAAAGTTCATAAAAATGCATAGTGCTAGATCGACTCTCAAGCTTGGTCTTCAGGTGGTGGTGTTGATAAAACTCTAAGGACGAAGGCATCCGTTGATCTAGATGGAGCTAGTGGAGTGGGTGCTGGAGCTGGTGGCACTGAAGCTGTAGCTGGTGCAGATGAAGTTGCTCTGGTGTCTGTAACTGGCACTGCAGCAGATCTCTGTCCTTTGGGCACTCTAGCAAAAGCATCAGTGGTAGACTTGCCCTTCTTCTCCTGCACTTCATCCTGAAGTTGCTCAATAACTAACTGTATCTCTGTGACCTTCACATCTAAATCATAGAACTTCTGCTCCATGATCCTCTCCAAGCTCTCCTGGTTTTGAGTCAGGGTGGCCAATCCCTTCTCAATCCTCAAAGTGGAGGCAATCAAGTAGCCAAGCTGATCTTGCTTGCTCTTTAGAAGATACTGAGATGCCTCATCAATGGTTGGCATCTTTGCAGCCTTTTTCAGTCCTTGCCTTCTCCCTCTTTGCTTGTGCTTGCACAGAAGATGGTTCATTCTCATCCATCACCACAGTGTTGTCCTCAAAGTCTGGGTAGATGGGCATATGATCCTTGTCCAAGAGATATGTGCTAGTGCCCATCTTGGAGTTGATTAGCTCCTAGATCTGTGGGTCATACCCACAACTTCTCTTCTGATCTGCAGCTGTTCTCTTTATAGTTTCCACAATTAGGCTCATGGCTTTTAACTTTTGAGGCACATCAAATATGTGAAGCAGGTTAATTGCATGGCCTCTGATCATCTTGTGATCACCTGACTTGGGCAATAGAGTGTGACTGAGGATCCAGTTGATTGTTGGCAAACCTGACAGAAGGTAATGTACTGATCCAAATTTGTGTGTCTTAAGAGCAGCATCTGGGATCTCTCTGTACATATGTGCCATGGTGTTGTGATCCTTCTTCTTCTTGGCATAGACATCCAAGTCATCTTCATTCTCCTTAGGAGCATTGATCAATTTTTCCCATTCTTCAACCGTTGACTGGTACATAATACCTCCAGACATCCAAACAATCCTTCCATCTGGGTAGAAATGAGCTGTGGAGTAGAACTGCATAATAAGCTCATCATTCCACTTTGTGAGCTTATGCCCAACAAAGTCCTCTACTCCACAAGACTTGAAACTATCATAGACTCCAGGATAGTGTTCTTCATTTTCCCTCATGTACTCCTAGTCCACCCATCTCATATCACAGACTATAGGCTTCTTGTCAAGCAACACTGTCTCATAGAAGTCCTGCTGTTCCTTTGTATGGAACATGTAGTCCACAACAGTTCTTCTCCTGACTGCATAGGGATCAGTCAATCTCCACTGTCTAAGTCCTGCATCCTTCATGAGCTTCATGTCCTCAGCTACTGGATGAGCATCATTGTGATCTGGAATTTTGGGCTTCACCTTCCTCAAGACATGTGACTCATCATCTTCTTCTTCTATAGCAGCTTCAGGCACTGGGTGTCGGATTTGGGGTTCCGGCAGACCCTTGAGGTTCGAACACTAGGGTGCGCGCGGCGATTTCGCCTCCTACCTACCTGCACCCCTCTGCCTCGCTAAGATCTAAGCAATGGAAAGAACAAACGAATGACACAGGGTTTATACTGGTTCGGGCCACCATTGTGGTGTAATACCCTACTCCAGTGTGTGGCGTGGTGGATTGCCTCTTGGGCTGATGATGATGAACAATACAAGGAAGAACAGCCTCGCGAGGGTCTGCTCTTGGCTGGGGCGATGAACTGCTGGGAGGAGTTCAGTCACCCTTCTCCCCCTCCTTTCTATGGGTGGCTGGTCCTATTTATAGAGGCCCTGGTCCTCTTCCCAAATATCGAGCGGGAAGGGAGCCAACAATGGCGGGCTAATTTGATGGGGGACAGCTAGTACCAGCTATCCTGACAAAAGTAGTCTTCGCCTGCACAAAGCTCTGGTGGCGACGCCGTCTTGGGCTCCACAATGACCTCCGTCTTGCAGTCCTCCTGGTCTTGGTCTTGTTGCACCTAAATGGCAACCTTTGCCTGATGCCTCGGTACTCCGCGGCTGTGCTTGCTCCCTTTGCACCAAAGAGGAAAGGAGGACGCTGCGCGGGCTGGCACCCGCCTGGCGCCTTTGGTCGTCATGGCTTGCGTCACGGGCACCTTGTGAGGTACCCCGCCTTGATCTCTCCGCCTCCTCGCGAGCCAGCCTGATGAGGCCGTGCCTGAGGAAGCTCCGCGTCGACTGCCCCGCGAGGCTTGGCCCCTCGCGAGGATCTTGGGTCTGTGTTGGTGAAGATGGGCCGTGCTGGGCCCCCCCTTGAGCCACGCCGCAGGCCGCAGGCAGGCAAGTCTGGGGACCCCCGTTCCCAGAACGCCGACAGTAGCCCCCGGGCCCAAGGCGTGCCCGGACTTGGCCGTGCAGGGAGGCGGAAGGGCAAGAGCGAAGTGCCGCGGGCCCTAACAGCCTGCGGCCTTGGGCGCCGCGTGGCGGTTGATTGGATGTGGGCGTCTCCACTTCCCCATGGCGCCTCAGCAACTGCACGGATTGGACAAGTCCCTGCATGCAAAGCGGGTCATGATTACCTGCGATCGTGGAGGTCGACGGTTGGCCTTCGCCGGCCATAAGTACGAAACGGCGCGCGCCCTTCCAGTTCATCCCCCCTTGCTTCTCCTTCTTCTTCATAGCCCCGTCGAGGAGGTTCTCGGCCGTAGAGAAGGGGAAGGCTCACCAGGTTGAGCCTGCCTCTCCCCCGCCCAAGCGCGGCCGAGGGCACCCTCGCAAACATCCTGTGGCCACCACGACAGCTCCCCGCGGCCGTGGAGACGATTTCCAGCGCGGCGACAGGCGGATCGCTGCGGCCGGGGGGCGCGCTCCGGTCGCGCGTCCCCCTAGGCCGCGCTTTCGCGCTGCAGAGGTGCTGTCGGAGTTTGTCGTGTGGTCGGCGGAGCCGACTAGCACCCGGCTTCCGCTTCCTCGCTTCCTCCTCGGCGAGCTCCCGGCCGGCGCTCCGGGCGGCCTCTGGCTTCAGGCCGACGGCTGTTGCAGCCGGGCCTCATGGGCTTCACTGGAGGTCTCCGCAGCCGGGAGCCTGGCCCTAGCCCGCGGTTGGCAGACGTTTGCCCGCGCGCGTGGCCTGAGCTGTCGTTGCACCCTGCACTTCAAGTTTGACGGTGATGCCACCCTCTACGTGAGGGTGTTTGGGGAAGATGGTCGCCGCGCAGGGTGCTGCCCCGAGGATGACGACCGCGGCCGGGAACCCAGCTCCGCCGACGATGGAGAAGATAACGCTTGCGTGACTGGCGGCGCTCGGGGCTCCCCAAGCTTCTCCGGTTCTTCTTCAGGCGGCGACTCTTCTAGCGGTGGCCGCGGTCAGCCTCCACGCCGTCGCATCTGCTTGGGGGGTGGTAGCGTGTCCGCCCACCGCCGCGCCCCGGTGAAGCGCGAGAGGGAGTCTGCCTGAGCCCCGGAGGCAGCTTGAGTCTTCCCTGCAGGCCGGTGTGAGGCGAGCTGCACCTGATCTGTTCTTTCTTTTCCTTTTTTCATGCGTAAAAAAGACAGTAGTGTGGAGCCCCGCGGGGGCGTGTTTGGGTTATTGCTGTTAATCATCGTTTTGCTCCCGTTATCGTGCCTTCCGGCTACATGCCCGCGTGTGGATAGTTCCTGGCCCTAGCCGTGGGGGGGGGGGGGCGACCGACCCAGGCCCTGTGTTCATGTCGCGATGCCCGTGGGGCACGGACTGGAGGGGTGCTCCTGTAATGGACCCATGTCGCGAACCCTTTGAACGACTAGGACGGGAACACTCGCGAGGGCGCTTGGCAGTCCCCCCCTCGCGAGGCCTTGCATAAGAGAAATCGAGGCAGGAGAGTGAAAAGTCGAAGAACCACAAGCCAAAGACGACAACAACTTCAATAAAACTTCGAATGAGAAGGAACAAGCCAACTGCGGAAAGCAAATGAAAAGCCGCGTCCGACACCTAATCTAGTCTTCGACGTCTTCTCACCAGCGCGGAGCTAAGTGCTGCCACTGGGCGTGGGAGGAAGCCCCAGGGCCTGAGGCCGGCGCTCCTGAGACTCCGGGGCGTGTATAGCCCCAACTCATTATTACGTGAGAGTGTCACGGGCGGCGAGCTTCACACGCGTTGGCCTTCTTCACAGGCTCCGGGCCTTTTCCAAAACACGACAGCTTCACAGGCATTCGCCTTCTTCACAGGCTCTGGGCCTTTTCCAAAATGCGACAGCTTCACAGGCATTCGCCTTCTTCATAGGCTCTGGGCCTTTTCCAAAACGCGACAGCTTCACAGGCATTCGCCTTCTTCACAGGCTCTGGGCCTTTTCCAAACGCGACAGCTTCACAGGCATTCGCCTTCTTCACAGGCTCCGGGCCTTTTCCAAAACGCGACAGCTTCACAGGCATTCGCCTTCTTCACAGGCTCTGGGCCTTTTCCAAAACGCAACAGCTTCACAGGCATTCGCCTTCTTCACAGGCTCTAGGCCTTATTAGGGGTAGAACCTCCGGAGGTGCTGGATGTTCCATGCGTTCTGGACCGGCACCCCCTCCCGAGTCTCCAAGCGCGCGGAGCCGGGCCTGGAAACATGAACAACTTTGAACGGGCCCTCCCACATGGGAGAGAGCTTGTGCAGCCCCTCCCTGGAGAGAACCCGCCTGAGCACGAAGTCTCCTACCTCGAGAGTTCTGGGGCGGATGTTGCGGCAGTGATATCGCCGCAGTGCCTGTTGGTACCTCACCGCTCGCAGCGCGGCTTCTCGGCAATGTTCCTCCCCCAGCACGAGGTCCATCCCCCACATGGCGTCCTGCTGCGCCTTGTCGAACGCCAGGACCCGCACGGAGTGACGTCTGACCTCGTGAGGGAGGACCGCTTCGGCTCCGTAGACTAGAAAGAATGGGGTCTCTCCAGTCGGCTTGGTCGCGGTTGTGCGGATGGACCACAACACGGAGTGAAGCTCGTCGTACCAACCTCTGTCGCAGGCCTCCAGCTTCTTCTTGAACGTCCTGGTCTTGAGGCCCCTCAGGACCTCTGCGTTGGCTCGCTTAGCTTGGCCGTTGCTTCGGGGGTGCGCCACCGAAGCGTAGCATATCTGCATTCCAAGGTTAGCATAGTATGTTTTGAAGAGGTTACTGGTGAACTGTGAACCGTTGTCCGTGATGATGCGGTTCGGTACCCCGAACCAGCTCACGATGCCCTTGATGAACTTGACCGCGGAACCCACATGAATGGTGCGGATAGCCTCTACTTCAGCCCACTTGGTGAACTTGTCCACGGCGACGTAGAGGTAGCGGTAGCCCCCAGGCGCCCGAGGAAACGGGCCCAAGATGTCCAGCCCCCAGACTGCGAACGACCACGAAAGGGGTATAGTCTGCAGGCCTCCTGCTGGCTGATGGATCTGCTTGGCATGGAACTGGCAGGCCTCACAAGCTTTCACTAGTTCGACGGCGTCGTTGAGTGCGGTGGGCCAATAAAACCCACTGCGGAACACCTTGCGACGAGGGTCCGTGATGATGAATGATGTCCACACTCTCCGCCATGTATATCTTCCAGCAGTTCCTTCCCTTGCTCCCTGGAGATGCAGCGCAGGGACACATCGTTTGGCCGCTTCCGGTAGAGCTCTCCATCCTTGATGCAGTATGCTGTGGCCTGGCGTGCCACTCGCTCCACTTCCTCCTCCTTCTTCGGTAGGGTCCCTTGTGTTAAGTAACTCCGGAGCTCCGTGATCCAGCATCTCTCCTGAGGTTCCATCGTCAGAAGCAGGCGCGCTCCTGAGGCCGGGCCACAGGCCGGGGCTCCTGAGGCAGGTGGCTGGGGGAGCTCCTCCAGTGGCTGAGCCGTGTTTGACAATGACGGCAGGGCTGAGGGCTTGAAGAGCCGCTCCTCGAAAACGCCAGGCTCCTGAGGTAACCGCCTGGACGCCCGTTTGGCGATGTCGTCGGCCTCCTGATTGGTGCCACGGGGCACATGCTGCAACTCCAACCCCCAGAACTGCTTCTCCATCCTGCGGACCTCCGCAAGGTAGGCTTGCATGTGGTCATCTTTTGGCTCGTACACCTTGTTGGAGAAATCGACAAGGAGCTGCGAATCGCCCTTGATGGTGAGGCGTTTCACCCCCAGGGCAGCTGCGGCCTTCAAGCCCGCTATTAAACCTTCATACTCCGCTATGTTGTTGGAGACCTTTTCACCTTGCTAGAAACAGAGCTGCACAGCGTAGTAGAGCTTGTCCTGAGTGGGCGATATAAGCACCGCCCCAGCCCCTGCGCCATGCCTGGAGAACGCCCCATCGAAATACATGGCCCAGCCTTCTGGCACCTCGCTTCCCGGGGAGAGGGACCGATCCTCGCCGGCCTTGAGGCCTGGTGCCTTCGTCCATTCTGCCACAAAATCCGCCAACGCTGCTCCCTTGATGACTCTGGTCATGCTGAATTCGAGCTGAAACGCTTGCAGTTCTATGTTCCACTCAGCGACCCTTCCAGCTGAGTTAGGGCTCCTGAGCACTCTCTCCAGGGGGTATGACGAGACGACCTTGATGGGGCGACCCTGAAAATAGTGCTGCAGCTTGCGCGAGGCCACCAGTAGCGCGAGGAGGAGTTTCTGAGGCATGGGGTACCGCGCCCTCACACCCCGCAACACCGTGCTGACAAAGTACACAGGGTGCTCAATGAGGTTGGGTGCATCAGTGCTGGCGGCTCCCTTTGGAGACCGTGGCGCCTCTTGAGGCGATGAGTCCTCCTGAGGCTGGCCATCTGGGAGAGGGGCCTCTTCCGCCTCCGGCGCACTCCTCTGCGGCGGCTGATCCTCCTCAGCCGCGGTGGCGGTTCCTGTGGGCCTTCCTTGTTCCTGTTTTGCCTTGTCCCGGGCCGCTGCCGCGGTTCTGATTCGACGCTCCTCTCTAACCGCTACCAGGGCTGCGCTGGCGGAGTAGGGAGTGGCGGTGAGGTAAAGCACCAGGGGCTCTTGAGGGCGCGGAGCCACCATGACCGGCGGGCTGGTCAAGTATCTCTTGAGATCCTGGAACACCTTGTCGGCCTCTTCAGTCCACTCAAAGGGCCCCCGTTTCTTCATTAGCTGGAAGAAGGGCAGCGCTCGTTCCCCCAACTTGAAGATGAAGCGCCCTAGCGCGGTCACGCGCCCAGTGAGCTTCTGCGTTTCTCTGAGGGTCTTTGGCGGGCTCATGTCTTCCACCGCCTTGACCTTTTCCGGGTTAGCCTCGATGCCTCGGTGGGACACGAGGAAACCCAAGAGCTTGCCCGAGGGGACTCCGAACACACACTTCTCTGGGTTGAGCCGTAGGTTCACTGCGTTGAGGCTCGCGAAGGTTTCCTCCAGGTCTTGTATCAGGGTCCTGGCCTCCCGAGACTTTACCACAATGTCATCGACGTAAGATTCAACATTCTTCCCGAGCTGCGGGCCCAAGGTGATGTGCATCAGCCGCTGAAAGGTCGCCCCTGCGTTACGCAGCCCGAATGGCATGCATGTGTAGCAGTACACCCCACACGGGGTTAGGAAGGCTGTCTTTTCGATGTCTTCTACCGCCATCTTGATCTGGTGATACCCAGAGAAGGCATCCAAGAAGCATAGCAGGTCGCATTCCGTGGTGGAATCGACGATCTGGTCGATGCGGGGGAGCGGGAACGGATCTTGCGGGCACGCTTTGTTGATGTTGGTGAAGTCGATACATATGTGCTCTTTCCCTCCCTTCTTGGGCACAACGACAGGGTTGGCCAACCAATCCGGGTATCGGACCTCGCGAATGACCCTAGCGGCTTCTAATTTGCGGGTCTCTTGGACGATGAAGGCCTGCTTTTCTGTGGACTGCCGCCTGGCCTTCTACTTCACAGGGCACACGTTGGGGCACACGTTGAGGTGATGCTCGATTACACTCCTAGGGATCCCTGCCAACTGATCAGGCTCCCAAGCGAATACCTTCTTGTTTGCGTGCAGGAACCCTACCAGGGCCTCCTCCTGCTCGGGTTCGAGGTTGGCGCCTATGGTGAAAGTGGCGTTGGTGGACCCGTCCTCATCGACGGGTATCTGCTTGGTTTCTGCCTTGTCTTGGGTGAACAACTGTTTCTTCTTGGCGGGTGCAGCCCCCTTGGGCTCGGGGGTCTCCAAGCCGGCGGGCTGTGCCGACGCCGCCGTCTTGAAGGCGAGCTTGAGTACCCGCAGCGCGTCTCCGGTGTCCCCATGCACGGTGAGGACACCGCTGCTCCCGGGCATCTTCATGAGGTTGTACGCCGGGTGTGTCGTGGCCATGAACTGGGCCAGCGCTGGGTAGCCGAGGATGGCATTGTAGGGGAGGCCGATGGGGGCGAGGTCGAAGTCGACCAGCTCCGTGCGGAAGTTGTTGTAGGTGCCGAAGGTTACTGGGAGCCGGATCTGTCCCAAGGAGCTGGATGATCCGCCCCCAATGCCTAAGAAGGGCCGGCTGGGTTGCAGCCGTTCTAGGGGTATGCAGAGGAGGTTGAAGGCCTCGACCGAGAGCACGCTGAGGCCCGCACCGCCATTGATGAGAGTTCTGGTGACGGTCACCTGGCAGATGGTGGGGGTGCACAACATGGGGAGTGCACCCGAGCAGGCCGAGTTGGAGGGGTGGTCCTCCGAGCTGAAGGTCAGGCCGGCCTTGGATGCCGCGCGGTCCGGGAGAGCCCCTGCCACGTGGAAGCGGCGCTGACCCGGCGGATGAACGGCTTGATGTGGTTACTTGTAGGCGGCGCCTGCGAGCCGCCTAGGAGGGCCACGACGACCGGGAGTGTTGGTGTAGCGCGATGGGCGGGGAAGAGACTGCGGGGCTCTTCCCAAGAGGCCACGGAGGTTGCCGGCAGGTGGAGCAGCCATGGGCACGGAGCGCCGGTGAGGGCCATGGGGAGCCAGTTAGCCATGACCCTATCATCACCTCCAGCTTCGAGGGGGGCCTCCTCGCTCGCCGGGAAGAAGGCCAGTGGATCTGTCGCGCCGCCGTAGCACGGCGGCGTCGTTGGCCTGAACTTGTCCGGCCACCGTACCCGTTGCAGGGTTGGGGCCAGGGCTCGGAGCCCCCTGGCCCCCGTGCTAGCGCCGGCGGCTGGAGCGGGCGACGCGCTACTCATCGCGAGGCAGGCCGTGGCGGTGGCGGAAGAGAAAACTCCGGTGCACCCCCTACCTGGCGCGCCAAATGTTGGATTTGGGGTTCCGGCAGACCCTCGAGGTTCGAACACTTGGGTGCGCGCGGAGATTTCGCCTCCTACCTACCCGCCACCCCTCCGCCTCGCTAAGATCTAAGTAATGGAAAGAACAACACGAATGACACAGGGTTTATACTGGTTCGGGCCACCGTTGTGGTGTAATACCCTACTCCAGTGTGTGGCGTGGTGGATTGCCTCTTGAGCTGATGATGATGAACAATACAAGGAAGAACAGCCTCGCGAGGGTCTGCTCTTGGCTGGGGCGATGAACTGCTGGGAGGAGTTCAGTCACCCTTCTTTCCCCCTCCTTTCTGTGGGTGGCTGGTCCTATTTATAGAGGCCCTGGTCCTCTTCCCAAATATCGAGCGGGAAGGGAGCCAACAATGGCGGGCTAATTTGATGGGGGACAGCTAGTACCAGCTATCCTGACAAAAGTAGTCTTCGCCTGCACAAAGCTCTGGTGGCGACGCCGTCTTGGGCTCCACAATGACCTCTGTCTTGCAGTCCTCCTGGTCTTGGTCTTGTTGCACCGAAATGGCAACCTTTGCCCGATGCCTCGGTACTCCGCGGCTGTGCTTGCTCCCTTTGCACCAAAGAGGAAAGGAGGACGCTGCGCGGGCTGGCACCCGCCTGGCGCCTTTGGTCGCCATGGCTTGCGTCAGGGCACCTCGTGAGGTACCCCGCCTTGATTTCTCCGCCTCCTCGCGAGCCAGCCTGATGAGGCCGTGCCTGAGGAAGCTCCGCGTCGACCGCCCCGCGAGGCTTGGCCCCTTGCGAGGGTCTTGGGTCTGTGTTGGTGAAGATGGGCCGTGCTGGGCCCCCCCCTTGAGCCACGCCGCAGGCCACAGGCAGGCAAGTCTGGGGACCCCCGTTCCCAGAACACCGACACTGGGCCTTGTTCTTCTCTGCAGCTGGAATATTCGTTGTACTCCTCTTGGGTGTAGCTTTGGGTTTTGGAGCAGCTGCCTTGGGAGCTTCTTTGGGCTTAGATGGAGCAGCCCCTGATCTTATAGCATCTCCCATAAGCTTTTGAGCTTTAGGTGCTGGTGCAGCAACCTCTTCCTCTTCATAGTCCATCATTGAGGGCTTCCCAATTTGTCGGTGTACAAAAAGAGGGGTACACTTTTTGTACCCCTATAACTGTGCGCGGGCAGTCTGAGCCGCGGGCACCACCACACCAAGCAATGAAAGGGAGGTGAGCCAGGGTAAGACCAAAGCTCAAGAGAACTGTGACGCCAAGACCAAGACCACAAAGGACAAAGAGGACGAAGCGGACTCCCCTGGCAAGATCCTTGCCGGGAGACAGTTCTAGCAGCCCCGGCAAGACCCTTGCCACGGCGACTCGTCCCGCGCCTACGGAGCGAATCACCCTTGAGTCCACTGCCCCCAAAGGGCAAGGATTCGGGAGACATCCCCGTGGAGACATGCATATCTTTGTGAAGACGTTCAAGACCGGACACGCACTAAGGAGACGAGAACCCTTGGCGGGATCCCGGCCTAGGAAGACCACAAGGCCCCCGGCAAGCGCCTTGCCGGGGATGACAGCAGGCGCCTCGGCAAGGCCCTTGCCAGGGCCCCGGCAAGGCCCTTGCCGAGGACACCCGCAGGGCCACCGTCAGGCCCACGCCGACTGAGCCTCCACCACTGCATGCATGCAGCTGCCGACTCAACCAGCTGGGCAGGCACCTGCGTGGCGGCATGCGGATCTTTGTGAAGACCCACCACTGCGCCACCTCAGCTGCCTGCCTACCTACGTGGCATCGCAGGCGTTGCTGGCCAGGGCACGTGTCGACACAAGAAGGAGCGGCGACGATGGATGAGGCAGATCTCTCCCCCGTCCCCAATAAAGCAAGGACACCTAAGCAAGACACATTAAATGCGCCTTGTCATGTAATGCGAGGGATAACCTCGCATCACTGTTCCCTTTCCACCTCCTGTGTGCCACTGTGGCCACCCCTTTTCCTATGAAAGGAGGCCCGAGGCGACCAGGAGAGGGATTCGGCTATTTGGAGCTCCTCACGCCCTATAGCTAGCTCAAGAACACAAATACACAATCCACCAAAGCAGGAGTAGGGTTTTACGCATCCTTGCGGCCCGAACCTGGATAAACGAACCGTGTGCTACCTGCTTGATCCGCTCTTCTCACGACCCCGTGCCCCGCTAACCGTAGTAGGGATTCTCGTGATCCCATAGGTGTCGTTCCCACCGACATCTTTGGCGCGTCAGGTAGGGGGCGCAGTTGTGAGAATCGGCTCTAGCAATCAGCTCAGCACTCCTTCGTCTTCGTGGCTCTTGGAGAAGGATGGAGGCCGGAAGATCAGCGCTCGAGTGACTACAAACATAAGCTAAGTTGCATTGAACCCTTATTTGTTCTATCCTTTTTATATGGGGTTATTCCCCCCCGGAGATGTCACGCCTTTGTATGAGAAACCTGCATGCCAGGGGACTCTCCCATGATCGGCAACGCCCTTGCCCTGTTTCGAGTCCGCTCAACAGCTCAAGCGGCTGCGTCGAGAATGGCAGAGTAGCCTTCGTGACCAACAACGCTCTCGATTCTGACTCGAGTCAAGCTCGACAGTTCGAGCGGCCGCGTTCGAAACAGAAAGGTGGCTCATCCAGCAGCACACGTACCCAGCAGGCCCATGGGGATCCGTCCCCAAAACGCCGCTCGGGGCTTCCGCGCCGGCGAGCCTACCCAATCGGCATAGGGCGCCATACAAAGAGGAATTGAACGGGGAAATAACATGCATGAAATTAAAAGTACTGCAAAGTTATATTACATCACATCATTGGTGTGGTTCTAACTAAAGATGAAATTTGTCTTGGTCGTGAACCTGCAGCGGCGGTGAAGAACGGGATGCCTAATCCCGGCGCTGGCCTTCCACCCTCTTGATTTCGTCGATGCTGCTGATGACGGGCTTTATGCGCTCCTTGAGCACTGTGAGGTCAACACCCTCCGGCAAGCTATCCATCGCGACACCGAAGTCGAGATCGGGATTCCAGTACGCCATCTTGGTGAGGACCTTGGTCATGACCCCCCGGCAAAGTCGCTGGGCTTCCCCGGCCAACGTGGCTGCTCGGTTGGAGTGAAGATAAGCCAAGGCTCCGAGGACGCCCTCGAAGAACAAGGTCAACTTGGTGTTGACGGTCCCGCTGCGCTCAGGGGCGTACCTCACATTTGGCATCCCCATGGTGGCCAATTGCGAGGTGACCCTGCCGGCGACCTCCTCCAGACGGCTGATCCATCTGTTCTCGCCCGCCACATAATCCTGGTGGGAGGCGGCCTCGTTCGCCCGCAGCTGCTTCTCCTCCTCTAGTCTCCTGGTCAAGGTCTCCTCCCGAGCCCTGCTCTCTGACAATATCCTCTCGAGATCCTCCAGCTTCAGCTTGAGATCTCTGACGGAGTTTTGCGCTTCGGAGAGCTCCCCAGCCTTGCTGATGACCGCTCCTTGCGCCTCCACCAAGGTGCTATTGAGCGTGCTCTTCTCGTTGGACAGCTTGAGGGCCTGCTCCTTCAGCTCGTCCTGCGCCACCTCCAACTCCCTTACTTTGCCGGCATGGGCCAGAGCCTGGGTATCGAGTGCCTCCTTGTGCCTCTGCTCCAGCTCGCGAGTCCGCCGCGCGACAAGGGCCTCGAGCTCCTCATCCTTGCCACGGAGCGCTGCGGCAAGCTTCGTGTCATGCGCGGTGAGGTCCTCTTCCTGGGAATCTAGTGCGGCTTGATGCTGGTGCCGGACGGCCTCGGTCGCGGCAGCCTAGTTTGCCGCCTATTCCTGGGCCTTCTCGGTGTCAGCCATCTTCATGGTGAGCTCGACGTTGCGCTTGGCCAATTCCTCCTGAAAGGCCCTCTGATCCTCGCGAGTCTGGTGGAACCAGGTCTGTGTCTCAGCAACGCGCGCCTTGAAATCCACCTCTGCCTGGTCCACCATTGCCGTCCTGGACTTAAGCTTGTCCAGACGGACACGGTAGAGCGCCTGGAGTTTTCGAAAGTTGCCCCCCATAGCGCGGAAAAGCTGCTCCTCTGGAGAACCATCACCGCCAACGCTCGGCTCACCGACAACCTCAAACCCGGTGGCGGCAAGCACCTCGCCGTCAAAGACTTCCCCTTCGGCGGGCGCCCGGGAACTTGACGCCCCTGGGAGGTGGACGAAAAGATCGTCGCCCACCTTCAGATACCTGCCGGGGCCCGAGGGTGAGGATGAGGGAGGCTGATCATCAACCGCCTCTTCCTCGGCGGTGGCCTTGCCGACTTCCCCGGCAGGCCCACCGTTGGCGCCCTCGGCAGAAGCCTCCCCGGTCGCCTTGGCGGCCCCCGCCGCGGTGTCCTCGGCAGCATCCTTGGCGGCCTCATCAGCGGCGACCTCGGCAGCATCCTTGACGGCCTCCTCAACAATGTTCCCAGCAACGGTATCCACGTCCTCCATACCTGTTGAAGGAGGGCCTGGGTAGTAATGGGAGCATGGAAGCCAAGAAAAGGATAAGGGAAAAACAGAGACAGAGGACATGCGACTCACCAGTGCCAGGCTGTGAAGCAGAAGTCCCCTCCCCGCCAGCATCCGGCGCCGTGGCAGAGTCACCAGCGCCCAAGTTCCCCTCTTCCTCCATGGGTGTGGGCTCCGTGCTTGATGCCCTTGCCGGGGACGCCCCTTGCGGCGGCGTAGTCGATGGGGGTGGTGTGTTGGGGGTAGCCCTCTGCGGCTCCTCCTGCTGCCGCTCCCCTCCTGCAAACCCGGCAAGGTCAACACCATAGCATCGGACGCCTACCACATTTCGAGTAAGAAGAGGGTGACGAACTTACGCTGGGGGCTGTGCCGGGGGCTGCTGTCCGGGCTGGTCAACACCACCAGTGACGTCTTTGAAGCCCCAGCTGGGGGCTGACTGCTCGCCGAGGCCTTCGCCCTCTTCACCCTCTGGGCCAACGTCTCTGCATCCCTGCAAAAGCAAAAACGGATCAAGATGGGTGGCTTAATTCAGAGGAATGGAAATGGCAGTAAGGAATAGAGTACTTACTCATCATCTATCTCCTCTTCCTCCGCCACTTTCCTTTTCCTCTTCGGGCTGAGAGGCCCGAGATCAAAAGTGACCTCCGCGTCAACATCCAAGTCGACATCTGCCGGAGGGGGCGAAGAAGGCGGGGTTTGTGCGTGCCCAGATGAGGAAGGGGATGTTGTCTTCTTCTTCTCAGCGGCCTTCGTCAGCCTCTTGGCTGCCATGGCCCTCGTGTGGCGCCCGGACCCCTCCAGGGTCAATTGAGGCCGCGCAGCCCTGCCGGGCCGAACCGGCTCACCAGAGTCAGCCCGCCGCATGACTCGCCCTCTTCCCCTAGTTGGCATCGAGCCCGCCGCCACGTCCTCCTTCGACGTCGACTCGTCGGCCACGTCTTCGACAAGCGGAGCTCCAGTGTCGGCGCTGCTGACCTCCCCGGAGGCCGCCGCCCACCGGGTGAGCTCCTCTTCCTCCGCAGCCGTTGCGGCCTTGTCCTCCACGCCCTCGGCGCTGCTGGCCTCCATGGCAAGCTGTGCCTCCCTTGCCCTAGTGTCGATGTAGTCCAGCTCTGCCTGGGTGGTGTCCATGATAAGCCACTGCTCGGCGTCGGCATTGACGTACACCTCGATCAGAGTGTTGAAGAATTGCTGCACATCAGCGTCCTTCGTCTCCTCCTAGCTCGGGACAGGGCCGTGCACATTACAGTCCGGCATCATGGCGATGATCTTGGACCGATGCAAATTGTTGCACAACGGGACCACCCCCGCTGGCAGCTTGAAAAACGGCCCCTTGAGGGCCTTGCCAACCTTTGCGGCAGCCCTCGCGGCCTTGCCGGTCCGCTCAACCTCGCCATCATGACCCACATCAAGCTGGAAAAGCTGCTGGCAGAAGTGGGCATGCGCCAGCGCTGTGAAGTTGTGATCAAGGCCGGGGCGGAGTCGCATAATGTCGGCCGGATTCGTAAAAAGCCAGGCTGGCCTCCCCTTGTTGTGCAACGGGGCGATCCGGCGACGAATGAAGTCCGCCCCGATCATCTCAAGGGTGAGTCCAGCCCGGGTGAGCCGGAGAATCCTGGTGGTGGCGACGGTGAGCCTCTCATCGGCGACGTCGACATCACTCCAATCGCTGCCATGGACGGCGGCACTCGGCGGACCTTACAGAATTCCGGCGGGTTTTCATCTTCAATCCAGCACCACCGGCCACGCCATTCCTCCCACCTCTCCTTCACGACACCGTCCAGGTACGCCCCCTTGGATCTTGGGATCCAGGTGACGCAACCGGAGACGGCTCCTCCCGGCTGGATTCGAGGGAAGAATTAATGGCGGAAGAGCGCCGTGTTGGGCTGCAGCCCGGCAAAGCCTTCGCAAAGATGCGCGAAGAAAGCCATGCACGCCACCGCATTCGGAGTAAAATCCAAGAGGCGAAAGCCGAAGGTGCGCATAACATCGCAGAAGAAATAAGAGAAAGGGGGGCATAACCCGCAAGAAAGATAATCGACGAAAAAGGGATACCGATTTGGAGCAGGAAGAAGCGGAAAAAGTAGCCCGTCGCTCTACTATGTACCAGTTCGTCGATGACGTCGTGTACAGAAAGAGGCCGAACGGCGTGAAATTGAAGTGTATCCGTCGAGAGGAAGGACTGGGGCTGTTGGCGGAGATACATGGAGGCATATGTGGATCCCACATCGGGTCAAGGGCCCTTGCCGACAAAGCGTTTCGGCAAGGCTTCTTCTGGCCCACCGCCCTCTAGGATGCGACGACACTAGTCACCAGGTGTGAAGCGTGTCAATTCCATTCAAAGAAGCTTCATCAGCCAGCTCAAGCCCTTCAAACCATTCCTCTCTCCTGGCCCTTCTCGGTCTGGGGGCTTGACATACTGGGCCCTTTCCCCCGCGCTGCCGGGGGCTTTGAGTACTTGTACGTCGCAATCGACAAGTTCACAAAGTGGCTAGAGGTGGAAGAAGTGAGGAAGGTCACAACTCAGTCAGCTGTCAAATTCTTCAAGGGACTAGTGTGCCGTTTTGGTGTACCCAACAGGGTCATCACCGACAACGGTACACAGTTCACAAGCCGCACCTTCATGTAATATACCCAAGACCTCGACATCAAAGTCTGTTTCGCTTCCGTTGCTCACCCACGAAGCAATGGTCAAGCAGAGAGGGCAAATGTTGAAGTACTGCGGGGATTAAGGACAAAGACCTTTGACAGGCTGCACAAGAGTGGAAGGCGCTGGATTGATGAATTACCGGCGGTTCTTTGGTCAATCAGAACGACACCAAATCGAGCCACCGGCCAGACACCCTTTGCCCTGGTATACGGGGCAGAAGCAGTTCTCCCCACTGAACTCATATACGGGTCTCCTCGAGTACTCGCTTATGATGAGCTTGAGCAAGAGCAACTGCGCCAAGATGACGCAACGCTCCTTGAGGAAGATCGTCTTCGGGCGGCTGTGAGAGCAGCGCGCTACCAGCAAGCCTTGCGCCGCTACCATAGCCGCAAGGTTCATGCCCGAAGCTTTGAGGAAGGCGACCTTGTTCTTCGGCACGTTCAATCGGCCAAAAATTCCAACAAGTTGACGCTGAAGTGGGAAGGCCCTTATCGGGTAATACGAGTCACCAGGCCCGGCGCAGTCCGCCTAGAGACCGAAGATGCCGTTCCGGTGAGTAACTCCTAGAACATTGAGCATCTTCGCAAGTTTTACCCATAAGGCGCGGCTTGCCGGGCCCCCCGGCAAGCCACCTTTTGTACAAGCATTGCCGAGCTCGTGGCTGGCTCTGCCACCACAGGCGCAGGAGAAGGAGGGGGGCGTTGTCGAGCGGCGACCCTCGCTGCCACTGTTGAAGAACCGGGGTTCCCTCTCTCCATGACGGATAGAAGGGAGGAGCAGAAGCTGAAGGAAGAAGAAGATAAAAGAATGCGGGATGCCATCCCCCATCCCGCTCTTTATAAAGGATCGGGGTTGGGGCTTGGCCGCCCCGCTCGGCCAATTAAGACACGGGAGGCGCAGGGAGCCAGGGCCGACCCGCTGCCCCAACCAGCGACGGCCCAGTTTCCCGCCTCCACCGTTTGCCACCCCAAGCGCATGGGAGACACGTGGCGAACGTGAAGAACCGAAGAGATGGGTGAGGCGACCTCTCCCCACCCCGTGATCGTGGGAGTGGATGCCTCGAGGACCGTGCCTCGGCGCCATTCAGTAAATGGGCCGCGCCTCCACGCCTCCCTCAGTTTATGGGGAAGGCGCGAACCGCCCCCTTTACTACGACATGACGCATGCCTGCGGGAACAACCCCACGCATGCCGCCCACATCACACGTGCCTCCCCATGCCACGCCACGCGCGGGAATTGTGGGAAGCGCAGCGCGCGAAGAATCTTACCACGGTAAAAACTGCCCCGCCTGCCTGCACACCGTTTTTGGGCCTAGCCCAACAACACGTTGCGCTTATGTGTGGCCCAGGCCCGGGGGCTCCTGTCGGTGTACAAAAAGAGGGGTACACTTTTTGTACCCCTATAACTGTGCACGGGCAGTCTGAGCCACGAGCACCACCACACCAAGCAAGGCAAGGGAGGTGAGCCAGGGTAAGACCGAAGCTCAAGAGAACTGCGACGCCAAGACCAAGACCACAAAGAACAAAGAGGACGAAGCGGACTCCCCCGGCAAGATCCTTGCCGGGAGACAGTTCTAGCAGCCCCAACAAGACCCTTGCCGCGGCGACTCATCCCGCGCCTACGGAGTGAATCACCCTTGAGTCCACTGCCCCCAAAGGGCAAGGATTCGGGAGACATCCCCGTGGTGACATGCAGATCTTTGTGAAGACGTTCAAGACCAGATACGCACTAAGGAGATGACAACCCTTGGCGGGATCCTGGCCGAGGAAGACCACAAGGCCCCCGACAAGCGGGGATGACAGCAGGCGCCTCGGTAAGGCCCTTGCCAGGGCCCCGGCAAGGCCCTTGCCGAGGACACCCGCAGGGCCACCGTCAGGCCCGCGCCGACTGAGCCTCCACCACCGCATGCATGCAGCTGCCGACCCAACCAGCTGGGCAGGCACCTGCGTGGCGGCATGCAGATCTTCGTGAAGACCCACCACTGTGCCACCTTAGCTGCCTGCCTACCTACGTGGCATCGCATGCGTCGCTGGCCAGGGCGCGTGTTGACACAAGAAGGAGCGGCAACGACGGACGAGGCAGATCTCTCCCCCGTCCCCGATAAAGCAAGGACACCTAAGCAAGACGCATTAAATGCACCTTGTCATGTAATGCGAGGGATAACCTCGCATCACTGTTCCCTTTACACCTCCTGTGTGCCATTGTGGCCACCCCTTTTCCTATGAACGGAGGCCCGAGGCGACCAGGAGACGGATTCGGCTATTTGGAGCTCCTCACGCCCCATATATAGCTCAAGAACACAAATACACAATCCACCAAAGCAGGAGTAGGGTTTCACGCATCCTTGCGGCCCGAACCTGGATAAACGAACCGTGTGCTACCTGCTTGATCCGCTCTTCTCATGACCCCGCGCCCCGCTAACCGTAGTAGGGATTCTCGTGATCCCATAGGTGTCGTTCCCACCGACACAATTACTCTGGCAATGGTCTTCTTGACCCTTTCTTTCCTTTTCTTACCATCTCCAGTTTCCTTGGGTTCAAGAGTGAACTCCATTGTTTCTCCTGTGGCAACTTTCCTTTCCTTAGACATGGGCTATCTTCTTGCTGGCATCTTAGTCTTTAGACCTGGCTTAGTTGCAGCAGCTGTGCCATATTCCTTTTTCAGAACTTTCCTCTTTGAGGTGGCCTCTTCCTCAACAGCCACATAGTCCTCATCCTCAGAATCGAGGTTCTCTTCTTTCTGGCCCTGGTGGCTGCTTTAGGCAAGTTGCTGGGTGTACTCCTGCTTCCATCATCATAGCTTCTAGAGGGACTAGTGCCCTTACTCATGTGAACTTGCTCCTCAGACTTGTTCTGACTGTCACTCTGATCTGACATGATGCAAACACTGACAGCAGACCCTGTGAATAGATATAGATGAGATAGATTAGATGAGCATCACAAAGTGCAGAGGTTTTTGCAAAAGAATGAGTCAAAAACTTAGTTTTAGTTTTCCACAGAAAGCATTTCGGATCTACCTATTTGAAAACTCGGTGATACCGAAGCAGCTTTTGGAACCTAAACTAGTGAACTCGGTCAGACCGAGTCACAGTTCGGTGGCACCAAGACTGCTAGGGTTTCACAAAGAATTGAACTCGGTCACACCGATTTGCAATTCTCAGTCAGACCGAGAATCACATGTGCAATGGCCTTAGCCAAATCGGTGGAACCAATTTCAACAACTCAGTTGGTCCGAGATGATTTCGGCAGAAACCTAACCCTAAATTTTCAATCCACAACTAAACTACGGAGTGATTTCGCTGGATAGAGTGATCTCAATCGTGGCAAGATACATGGCAGAACAATGTGCTAGGAATCGGAGTGAGATTAGCACAAGGATCAAGTCCATACCCTAAGTGCGATGATGGACCTACTACGACGACAACGGCGGAGACGATTCCCATTGACGGCGGCGGAGACCAGTGGCGGGAGGCAGCTAGCGATGAGGAGGACGATCCGGAGACCCAAGGAGGCAGAGCAGGCTGAGCGCGGGCGAAGGGGTTTGGAGAATTTTCCAAATTTTGGCCTGGGGATATATATAGCCTGACCCTGTCGGTGTGACCGAGTGGAACAACTCAGTGTGACCAAAAAGTTCAAATTGGTTGCACCGAGATTGAAAACCTAGATCGACTTAGTGATCTCGGTATGACCGAAATGGATGAATCGGTCAGACCGAAACGCACAAAGAAGTTTTGGAAGTTTAAGTCTATGACGAATCGGGGACTCTGAGTGCTCCTCACACAGAGTGGTTCGAATCTGACTTGATCAAACTTTGTGATGTAGCATGAATATAGTTTGAGACGAGAAAAGCATAGATAGCTAGAGAAGGTTCTTAGGCATTCTTGTCCATCCACTTGGCAAAATAAAAAGGAACCAAACAATCAAAACAACAAGTGGATGTCCTCGAATGAGTAAATTATGCAACCAACATGCTCACACAATAAAATGGCAAATAAAATATGTGGCAAAGCATGCACAACCAATTCTAGTATCTATCAAGCAATTGGAGATGACTAGGTCATCTATATATAAGTATATTGACTTAGGAGTCAAATGAGAACATTTGATCACAGGTCATACTCATCATTTAAGCACAAGTGGGGTTACCACTTTTACATAAAGCGTTGTTGTGTTCACACCATTAGAGTTGCTTTAGCTCAATTCTTAGAGTAAAACTCCCCCTAGATGTGATATCCCCCCTAAGAGGGATGAACTAACCTTGGGCTTTGTCGATGTTGACTTCATGTAGGTGTTGAAGATGTGGATGCTCAATGTTGATGTAGATCATTTGGAGCAATCCTTTGGAGTGAGTTGCACTTTCAATACCTACACGGGTTAGTCCCACAAGGAACAAACAAGGATATCCATAGACATAGAGTGATGCACACACAAGATGATGTCTATGAAAGCATTAGGTTACCTTGTCACTTGTCTTACCAACAAGAGGGTTTGTGACTCCTTGAACTAGTGCAAGATGTGGAAGTTGATTGCACTTGTTCTTGCTAAAATGATAAGAGTGAAGTATGTTGGCGGAGTCACCCTCCGGAATTCTCTAGTTCTTCTTCTTCGGGATCAACATCATCTTGATGGGAATCCTTGGAGTTGTAGTCGTACTTGATGAAGTAGAGCTTGATGTAGTCTTGGGAACCCACTTGACCAAGGCCTTAGGAGCTTCTTCAAATGCATTAATCTCCTCTTGAAGCTTATCCTTGCCTTTTTGCTTGTGGTCTTGTGGTGGAAGATCATCTTGAGCTTGTGTCCATTTGAAGGACATAGGATCATACTTCTTTTGTTGAGGAACAAACTTCGTCTTGGGGTATTGATCTTCTTCCCACTCAACTCCATTGGCATTGAACTTTCGTTCAAAACCAACACCTTGGTTCTTCTGGTGTCTTCCTTGCTTGCGTACAATTTCCTCGAATTGCTTACTCCCAGCAAGGCTCTTGTAAACACCTTTCTCTATAATTCCCTTCAATAAGCTATTTTCTTGCT
Organism: Triticum aestivum; assembly: GCF_018294505.1. Taxonomy (NCBI): domain Eukaryota; kingdom Viridiplantae; phylum Streptophyta; class Magnoliopsida; order Poales; family Poaceae; genus Triticum; species Triticum aestivum. The sequence goes on from NC_057803.1 coordinate 516,121,233, forward strand.
CAAGTGTAACTTGGCTAAGAGAATCATTAGTGGAATCAAGAGAACTACTAGAAGCAACAACATTGGATTTAGCATGATTATTGTTACTACTAGAGGAAGAATCTTTCTTGTTCTTGTTACTAGACTTGACTTGAGGCGTGTAAGTGGATAAGAGTAAACGCTTGGCAATGTAAGAAGAACTTTTATTGCGAAGATCATCATTGATTGCTTTTAAGAACTCATGCTCTTGCGCAAGGTTGAGCTTTTCAAAACGTAATTTCTCACGAGTCCTTAAAAGTTCTCGATGATCTCCTAAGATAGTTTCATGAGCTAACTTAAGAGTGTTTAGTTCTTTAGTTAGAAACTCAATCTTCTCCTTATCATTGTCATTCATTTTATCTTGATTATCATGATTAATTGACGTTTCATTATAGTATTCATCAATTGAGTTGTCAACAAGTAAATCATCATCACCTAACAAGTCATCTTCATCACTATTGAAATCAACATACTCGGGGTGTGATACCTTTGGGCCTTTAGCAATGAAGCATCTTCCAAGTCCTTCATTTGGTGAATCAAATATGTCGTAGGAGTTGGTTGACACAAGTGCTAGACCGGCAACAACTTCATCTTGAGTATATTCGGAGTCAGAGTTATAGCTTCTCTCGGAGTGATTGTCAGAGTCGGAGCTGGATACCCATTCACCAACATGAGCTTGATGTCTTTGTTTTGTGTAGCTCCTTGATGACTTGTCCTTCCTTTCCGAATCCTTGCTTCTCCGGGATGTTCTTCGTTCATAACGATCATCTCTACTCCTTCTCTCTCTTGATGGTGATTCTTCTCTTCTACTTCTTCTTTCTGGAGAATCTTCTCTTCTCTTGTAGGGTGCCGTACACTCATTGGAATAGTGTCCGGGTCTTCCACAATTGTAGCAATTTTGCTCTCGACTAGAAGATCTTTTGTCATTGTAGGACCTTGACTTGGAACTTCTCTCTTTGTTTCTACTCTTGTAGAACTTGTTGAAGTTCTTCACCATTAGGCTCAATTATTCATTGAAGGTTTGTTTCTCACTTGATGATGTGGGAGCTTCACATGAGGCTTTGTAAGCACCACTTGACTTGTTATGGAGCTCCTCCTTATCCTTGAGTGACATCTCATGAGCAACAATTCTTCCAATGACTTTCGTTGGCTTGAGATCTTTGTAATTGGGCATCATTTGGATCAATGTGCATATGGTATCATATTTTTTGTCCAAAGCTCTTAGGATCTTCTTGATGATGAATTTGTAAGTCATCTCTTCACTTCCTAAGCCGGCGATCTCATTTGTGATAAGAGCAAGCCTAGAGTACATTTCAGCGACACCTTCACCATCCTCCATTTTGAACTTGTCAAGCTAACTTTGAAGCACATCCAACTTGGATTCCTTGACGGAGTCGGTACCTTCATGCATATCAATCAAAGTATCCCAAATTTCCTTTGCATTCTCAAGACGGCTGATTTTGTTGAATTCTTCGGGGCACAATCCGTTGAAGAGGATATCACAAGCTTGCGCATTGTATTGCAGCATCTTCAACTCTTCTGCGGTAGCTTCACGGTTCGGCTCTCTCCCATCAAAGAGTTCACCTTGCAAGCCAATACACACAATAGCCCATACGGCTGGGTTATGTCCAAGAATATGCATTTTCATCTTATGCTTCCAAGTAGCAAAATTAGTACCATCAAAGTAAGGACCTCTATGGTGGTAATTTCCCTCGCTAGACGCCATACTCTCCTAGGTTGTGAAACCAAGGCCATGACTACCAAAAGCTATGGAAATCAAAGCAAATGGAGACCAAAGCTCTGATACCACTCGTAGGATCGAAAGTATGTCTAGAGGGGGGGTGATTAGACTACTTGACCAAATAAAACTTATCCTTTTCTTGGCAGATTTTAGCAACTTTGGACAAGTCAAGCAATCTTAACACAATTCAAGCAAGCATGCAAAGAGTATATGAGCAGCGGGAAGTAAAGCATGCAACTTGCAAGAATGTAAAGGGAAGGGTTTGGAGGATTCAAATGCAATAGGAGACACAGATGTTTTTGTCGTGGTTCCGATAGGTGGTGCTATCGTACATCCACGTTGATGGAGACTTCAACCCACAAAGGGTAACGGCTGCGTGAGTCCATGGAGGGCTCCACCCACGAAGGGTCCATGAAGAAGCAACCTTGTCTATCCCACCATGGCCGTCGCCCATGAAGGACTTTGTCGGCGTTCTGGGAACGGGGGTCCCCAGACTTGCCTGCCTGCGGCCTGTGGCATGGCTTAGGTGGGGGCCCAACGCGGCCCATCTTCATCAGCCCAAGCTCAAGACCCTCGCGAGGGGCCAAGCCTCATCAGGCAGGCTCGCGAGGAGGCGGAGAGATCAATGCAAGGGTACCTCGTGAGGATCCCATGACGCAAGCCATGACGATCAAGGCCAGGCGGGCGCCGGCCTACGCAGGGTCCTTGTTTCCCCTTTGGTGCAAAGGGGAAAGCGCAGGCCAAGGTATCAGGCAAAGGTTACCATTCCGGTGCAACGAGACCAAGACCAGCCGGACGGAGGTCACCGTGGAGCCCAAGACGGCGTCATCACCAGTGCTTTTGGCAGCCGAAGACCACCTTTGGTCAGGATAACTTGTACTAGATGTTCCCCTTAAAAATGGCCAATTGTTGGCGCCCTTCCCGCTCAATTATTCAGGGAGAGGCCCAGGGCCTCTATAAATAGAGCTAGCCTCCACAAAGAGACGGGCAGCAGGAGGAAAAAGAGAGGGAAAAAGAGGGGCAGCAACAGAAGGAGAGCGATATGGTAGAACCCTAGTAGAGAGAGAGAAAACTCAATAGAGACTAAGTAGAACACACCGCATCAGCTCAAGAACACCCCTCGTGAGGCTGTTCTTCCCTTGTACTGTCCATCATCAGCCCTAAAGGCAATCCACCACACCACACACTGGAGTAGGGTATTACACCACAACGGTGGCCCGAACCAGTATAAACCTCGTGTCTCTTGTGTTGTTCATCATTTTTCATCTTAGTTCGCACGAGAGGATCGGACGTAGATCGGTAGGGGAGAGATCTCCGTGTGCACCCCAGTGTTCGAACCTCAAGGGTCTGCCGGAACCCGAAATCTGACATTTGGCGCGCCAGGTAGGGGTGCGCCAGAATATTTCTTCCGCTGTTCGCGTGTGGTCTTCGGTCGTGTCCATGGCTGACGCTCATCGGGCTCGCACCGAGCGTCGGGCTTCTCGCGCCACTCGCGTCGCCCAGACGGCGCCCATCAGTGCCCCCCTCGCCGTTCCCCGTCGCCCGCTGCCAACGCCACCACTGGCCCGGCGGGGAACGAGCAGCAAGCCTCGTCCCAGCATCCTTCGGTGCAGCGGGATGGCCGCATCGCCACCCCGTTGCTGACTCCAGCTGGTTCGTCGTCCCACGCCCGTCGTGCACCCATGGATGCGCACGCCTCACTGCTCTTGGCGCGGGAGCTCCTCCACTATCGCCCCGTCGACGACCTCTACGAGGACTGGCTCGCCCGCATCACCGAGCTCGTCAGTGCCGCAGGGGGCTCCCCCTTGCGGCCCCTCTCGCTGCTTCGCCCTCCGTCCCGTGCAGGGGGCGAGGATCAGGAGGCGCCTCCGCCGCCTCCTCCCCAAGAAGGTGCCTTGGCTCCAAGGCGCGCAGCCCCAGGGCGAGACCCTCCATGTCCGGCGCCTGCGCAGCAAGAAGGGAGCTGCCAAGAGATCCCACGTCCTCGGGAAGGTGCCGGCGCGCCAAGATCGCGCCCCAGCGCCTCCATGACAAGACCCCACGCTGCTCCCAGTGGCGGCGCATGGTGACCCGCAAGAACAAGTCCAACACCAGCAAAGGGCGCCGGTGGCCACGGTGGGCTGCCTCGCCTTCACCCCCGAGCTGCGCGGCGTCACATGGCCAGTCAAGTTCAAGCCTGACCTCCCTCCCCGCTACGATGGCACAGCGGACCCCGCGGAGGTCCTGCAACTCTACGAGCTGGGCATCGTAGCCGCCAACAAAGACGAAAAGGTCATGGTGAATTGGTTTCCCATGGTGCTCAAGGATGGCGCCCGCACCTGGCTCCTGAACCTGGCTCCCGGCACGATCTCCTCTTGGAGCGAGATGCGCACCCGCTTCATCGCCAACTTCCAGGGCACTCGTGACCGGCCCCCGGTCGTGAGCGACCTGCGCTGCATCAAGGAACGGTCAGGAGAAACCCTGCAGAAGTACATCCGGTGCTTCAACTATGCTTGCCTCAAGATCCCCAAGGTGACTGAAGAAGCTATCATCTCAGCCTTCTCCGACGGCGTGCGTGACGTCAAGATAAAGGAAGAGCTAGCAATCCATGAAGACCTGTGCACATCCCTGGAGCTGTTCAACTTGGCTACCAAGTGCGCCAGGGCTGAGGAAGGGCGCCTCTCCCTCCTCGAGCTCCTGGCAGCCGACCCGGAAGAAAAGAAGCTCAAGGCCAAAGATGTGAAGCACAAGGGGGCTGCCGTGCTAGCAGCGGAACCGGACACCAAGCGAGGCAGGGACCAGCCCGAGTCATCCAAGGGCGGACGGTACTGCGTGTACCACGACCTCCACACCCACAACACCAACGAATGTCAAGAGCTCAGAGCCGTGCGAGATGGGCGAATCGGCCGATGCCCAGAGCGCAATGACAGGGGGTATGGCCGAGGAGGAGGAAGAGGTGGCGGACGATGGGAAGACTGTGGCCTTCGCCAGGGATGGCGTGACCGCCCTCGCGAGGACCGCTGACAGGACCAGCCTCGCGAGGGAGGCTGGAGGGACCAACCTCGAGAGGGCCACCCGCACGGCAACACAGGCCTCCCTCCTATGCCGCCACCACCAAGGAGGAACGAAGACCAAAACCAAGACGATGGGGCTGGGGGCTTCCAAGAGCCGCGTGCAATTGCTTGCATCTTGGGTGGCCCCAGGCCCCAGCCTCACAGCGCATCTTCAAGCAGTTTGCTCGTGAGGTGAATGCAGTCCTTCCCAAGCTTGAGGCCACGCGCCCTCTCAGGTGGTCTTCATGCGCGATCACATTCAGTTCCGCAGACCAGCTCAAGTGTGCGGCAACGGCCGGAATTCTCCCGGTGCTTTGCTCCCCAGTCATCAGCAACGTGCAGGTCACCAGGACCCTCATCAATGGCGGGGTAGGACTCAACGTCCTGTCCATCGAGACGTTCGACAATCTCCAAGTGCCGTATGACCAACTTCAGCCGACCAAGCCCTTCTCAGGAGTCACCGATGGTTCCACTGTTCCAATTGGGCAGGTTCGCCTTCCGGTCACCTTCGGGCAATGCAACAACTACCACACTGAGCTCATCGACTTCGACATCGCTCACATCCGCCTGCCGTACAACGCCATCCTCGGGTACCCAGCCCTAGCCAAGTTTATGGCAGTGACTCACCATGGTTACAATGTCCTCAAGATGCTAGGAAGCGGTGGAGTCATCACCGTACCCTGTGAAGAAAGGGATGCAGTGTGCTCGCTTGAGCATGCGTTCCAAGCCGCAGCAATCGAAGACCCAGATCACGGGAGCGGGAGGCCTCCCGAGGCGACCCTCAAGAAGAAGAAGACCTCACCTGGCCCGAGCCACAAGGAGGCAGGCACCTCCAGAGGTATTGCGTCAGGATTCGCGCCCGATCAGGGAGCGCCACCCTCTCATGCATAGGAAGGCGCACCCGGCACCCTCCTCAGGCAGGGCTCGGGGGCTCTCTCTTGGAGAGCCGCCGACCTTGCCAAGGTCGCGGGGGAGGCGCTCGGGCACCACTTGGAGGGGTGCTTTCAAGCACGCTTCCCTCAGGAAGGTACAAGTCAAAGGAGACCAAATCCTCAGGAGTTCATCGCAAGGAACACCCATGAGCTACAAGAGTCCAGAGTCATGCGCGGCAGCCACCGCTTACCTGCCGTGGCCCCACATCCAGGCGAGGATGGAGGACTGCATGTCTGTGTCGACGTACCAGGGCTCAACCGAGCTGCGTCCTAGAGGCGCCTATGGCCTTCGGCCGTAGGGCGCTGCGAGGGACCACCTCACAACTATGTTCGCATGCCCTTCGGCCTGCCGAGCGCGGTCGCCGCACATCAGCGCCTGCTGTGGAGCATTCTGGAGGCTCAGGAGGTCAGGCATCACGCGGTCCTGGCGGAGGTGGCGATGGTCCCCGAAGACCTGCACGTGCCACCAGAGCCTCCCTAGGCCCCTGGGCCTGGGGGCTCATGAGGGCCGACGTCTTCACCATGCATCGCTCACTTCCTCAGCAACACTTCATCTCCGACAGCACCAGGTGACATCTTTCAGAGTTCTACTTTCAGCTGGGAGCGCCCATAGGGCTGCACCATTCCCAGGCCGCGCGGGTCCGTCCCCGCAGCATGTATCCATTTTGGTTATGCTCTTTATTTACCTTGTTGGGGGCGCCCCTCAGGCTGCATCATCCCCATGCCGCTCGGGCCCGAACCAGCGGCGGTTGCTTTTACCTACACTTGCTTGAAATTAGATTTCCTATATGCTTAACATACCTGACCTAATCACCTGCTCGATCGACGCCTATCTAAGGAGCCGCTCGCTCTGGCATGGCGCGTGCGCACGGATCCGTCCCTGCAGCGTTGATAAACCTGAGTGGTCGAGCTCTGGCCACGGCAGCCTCGCACGACGCCACCTCACCAGGCCCTTAGTGCCCTGACCGCTCCCTCGGAGTGACCATAGGTTGGTCGGCGACCGTAACGACAAGCCTTATTTCTCCTCATGATTGGTGTGAAGGACCTACTCAAAAAAAGTTTTGGTGATTCAACACTTTCTAAATTACAAAGGCAAAAGGCACCAAAGCACCCTGTGTGATTAATGTGTTTCTCGGATATGTTCACTAAGCCGGACAAATGGGTTTGTTAGTCTATACTACTCCACTAATATTTGGAATGAATAAATGTTAGCAATTACTCTCTCCGTTGTTAGCAATTATTCTCTCTGTCTCATAATATAAGAGTGTTTTTGACACTATACTAGTGTCAGAAACGCTCTTATATTATGGGGAGGGAGTGTATCACACACCACTAAATTGTGAACAAAAAGACAGACAACACTACTGCCAATGAACTCTTGTCCCTAACAATCTAGGTTTGTTGATCTATGATGGTAATTAATACTAGTCACGAAAAATATAAAGTTTGTTAATTAATAATAATCAATACATGGATTGATGACCTTTTACCCAATAGTAAAGATGAGATAAGTGGCACTTATGTAAGGCAGAGAAATTTACACTGTAATACTTCACATGGTTTCGACCACCCATAAATATTGTATGAAGCATGTCCTAATTGCTTCCATTCTAGACATAGTGTTCAATGTGTTCCACTGAAAAAATAACACAACATGACTCTAGAAAGATTGGCAAGTTTGATATCACCAAATCCTTCACAAAAGGGGGTGTTTGCATCCAAATGAAAAAATAATCACATAAAAAACTATTCATTATCTTCTAGAGAAACACTATCAGCCGTCTCAATAAGTTTTTTTGAATATTTTCACACATAATATTCAGTTATGAGGGCCAAACATGGCCGAGGCGACGCCATCTATTACCTTCCTTGAGTAGTGAAGAAGCATTATCAATAGTCTCAGTAATAAGCTTTCTGAATATCTCAAAATATTTAGTTCAGAGAGGGGGGTGTGGCCGACGCGACCATGCTGTTGCATACATCTCGCTATGTATTAGCACTTTAGCTATCAAACTGACTAGCAATCTTACTATCAGGTGCAATCTGCAGTGCATGTGTGTGTGTGTGTGTGTGTGTGTGGTGGAGTATCTAGTAAACACTGGTTTTCAATGAAAATAAGAAAGCTTCTGTGGTGGACCATCAGACGAATAGCATGTTATTTACTTTTGGTGCTAAAGTGAGAAGGGAAGTCATGGTGCTATAGTGCTTGTCTAGTGTAAAATGAAGAAGGAATGTTAGGGACTATTAGCACGTTATTTACTTTTGGTAGTTACTATAGATATAAAAATCCAAAATTAATTTTATCTCACCATCAACTTGTTTATATGTAATTACTATGAATGTACATACTAGATCTATAATTTAAAAATTAATGTAAGTTATTTTAACCTTAATTGTATGGATTAACAGAAGAAAAGTTAGGGTATCGTAGGTTCTCTAACATCCCTTGTGTATGTTATTAGAGCAACTCTAGCAGACCCCGCATCTCGCTGGCCCGCAAAACGCGTTTGCAGTTCACGCAAAATCGCTTTTGCGGGCTGACGCGGACAGCCACAGATGTAGACCCCTCAAACAGACTCGCATAAAAGTATATTCGCGGAATATGCTTTTTTATGGGTCGGCTTCTGTGGGTTCTGCTCATGCACCACCGCGACGACCCGCAAACAGAAAAACTGCAAATCTCGCATTTGACATAGGGTTTCACAAACAAGTTCAAATTCAAATGACATAACACAGTTTTACACGCAAATAGAAGCCAAGTACATTATGGCAAACGCAAAAAGAGGGCCCTGCGAAAGTTTGCGCCCATGTCCGGCATCATCTTGGTCGATCTCTACTCTGCGCCATCGAGTCCATGTTGAAGTTCATCGCCACCACCGAAGCCACCTCCTGCGCTTGTTTCAAGTCCCGCACTGAAAATATCAACATTGCCACCATATGGAGCGGAGAAAACATCTCCGGAAGTGTAGCACGCACCGGCCGATGCCACCATTCTCCTCTTCAAGATTTCTCTCCTTGCCATATCATGCCATGTTTTGGTGAGATCGTCCATGTCATTGCGGTTCATTGACATGATCTTGTTCTCTTCAGCGAGCATCTTGGACATGGCTTTGTTTTCTGGAGCGCATGCTCTTCTCTCCTCAATGGCAGCTTTGCGCAACACCTCTTCTTTGAGCAATTTCCACTTTTCTTGCTTCTCCTTTGCCTTCTTCTCAACCAACTCTTTCTTAATCTCCAATGACTTCAACAACATCGACTCGTTTGATTGCACCATGGCATCAATCTTCTCCCTTAAGCTCGATGCTTCTTGCTCTCTCTTCATCTTCCCCTTGGTCTTCTTGTCGCCATCGAGCTTGTGCAAATTTCTTGAGCCGTCATCATCCTCATATTCATCCATGTTTGTAAGTGAGCCTCTCTTTGGTGGGGACTCTTTGTCGACCAACTTCCACTTCTTGCAATTTTGGAGCAACTCCCAACAATGCTCTAGTTTGAAGAATTTGCCTTCTGAAGCTTCCATGTCCTTGTATCTATGTTGAGCAATCTTGCCCTACAAAATGTGAGCAAAGTGATGCAATAACGTCCCATGTTGCAAATATGATGATGGACAACTTGAAAAAAGGCAAAACAAACTCATGTAGTCGAACTCCATGGTGCCACTTGGAGGTGCATTATGTGCTTGCTCCAAGCAAGCTGCCCAACGGCTGCACATTGGTTTGATATTCTCCCAACGCCCTTGAAGCAACCGAAATGTGCATGGAGTCTTATTGGGATGCTTTTCCATAATGCGGAAGTATTGATCTTAGATCCTTTGCCAATATCTCTTGGCGGTTTGAGAAGTTCTTGTGCATGCATCAAGAGACACCGCACTCCATGCTTTCATCAGAGCTTGATCTTCCAAGATCGTGTAGTTCTTCGATCTTATGCTTTTCCCAGTTTTTGTTTGCGATTGCTCATACACTTCTGCTTTGATCTCCTCCAATTCATCCTCACAACCATGATCATCCACGCCGGCCTCCGTTTCATTGTAGTCGAATGCGGCGAACGAGGCTTGATCAATGTCAACCGCATTCGTGTCCAACAAGTTCACAAACTCGGTTGTTGCATTGTTTGAACCACCGCTATAGCGAACAATAAAAAGTCATGAGCTATCAAGGACAATGGCGAAAAATGAAAGGAAATCGCCATGGCCGAAGACGCATACCTTCCGGCCATTTCGTCGAACATCTCGCTTGCGGGGGGAGCGGCACCGTTGAATGGCATCGCCGGAGCACCTCCTTGTGGTTGGATGGAGTGAGAGGATGAAGAAGGTTGCTTCTTTGTAGCCGGAATCTTCCTCCGCTTTACGCTCGCGACCTTGGCGACCTTCTCCGCCGCTGGCCGGGATCGCGCTGCCGCGTTGGCGCCCGGAGAGCGGGCCATCGCGGCGGAGGCAGCCGTATTCCCCCCTGCACGACCATGTTTCCCTACCACTTGCGGGCAGGCGCGACGTTTGCTTGGGCGACGACAGCGGAGCCAACATGGCCGGCGACGAGATCCGCCCGTGGGGAAGGAGCGTGCGCGATCTCGACGGTGATGGGGGGCAGCATGGGGTCGGCCATGGCGGCGAGGGACGGCCGGGGAGAAAGCACCGGAGCATGCGGAGGCGGGGTAATGGTGGCAGAGGGTGGGGGGAGAGGGAAAGGGCGCGCAGAAATGTCCCTCCCACCAAATCTCGCTGCGGATAGGGGTTGAGCTTGGGTCGGCCTCCCAGCCTGTGAAGATAGAGGTTGAGGGAGAAGATTTGCCGCGCCCCGCAAAAATATTTGCGGGCCGGGGTGATACGTCTCCGTCGTATCTACTTTTCCAAACACTTTTGCCCTTGTTTTAGACTCTAACTTGCATGATTTGAATGGAACTAACCTGGACTGACGCTGTTTTCAGTAGAATTGCCATGGTGTTATTTTTGTGCAGAAATAAAAGTTCTCGGAATGACCTGAAAATCAACGAAGAATTATTTTTGAATATATAGAAAATACTAGAAGAAAGATCCACGCCAAGGGGGCCACACACTGTCCACAAGGGTGGGGGGCGCGCCCTACCCCTGGGCGCCCCCCTGCCTCGTGGGCCCCCTGATGCTCCACCGACCTCAACCTTGACTCCATATATTCACTTTCGGGGAGAAAAAAATTAGGGAGAAGGATTCATCGCGTTTTATGATATGGAGCCGCCGCCAAGCCCTAAAATCTCTCGGGAGGGCTGATCTGGAGTCCGTTCGGGGTTCCGGAGAGGGGAATCCGCTGCCATCGTCATCATCAACCTTACTCCATCACCAATTTCATGATGCTCACTGCCGTGCGTGAGTAATTCCATCGTAGGCTTGCTGGACGGTGATGGGTTGTGTCGGTGTCAAAACCGGCGGATCTCGGGTAGGGGGTCCCAAACTGTGCATCTTGGTCGGATGGTAACATGAGGCAAGGGACACGAAGTTTTACCCAGGTTCAGGCCCTCTCAATGGAGGTAAAACCCTATGTCCTGCTTGATTAATATTGATGATATGGGTAGTACAAGAGTAGATCTACCACGAGATCAGAGAGGCTAAACCCTAGAAGCTAGCCTATGGTATGATTGTTGTTGTCTATGTTGTCCTACGGACTAAAACCCTCCGGTTTATATAGACACCGGAGAAGGTTAGGGTTACACAAAGTCGGTTACAATGGTAGGAGATCTGAATATCCGTATCGCCAAGCTTGCCTTCCACGCCAAGGAAAGTCCCTTTTGGACACGGGATGGAGTCTTCAATCTTGTATCTTCATAGTCCAGGAGTCCGACTGAAGGTATAGTCCGGCTATCCGAACACCCCCTAATCCAGGACTCCCTCAGTAGCCCCTGAACCAGGCTTCAATGACGACGAGTCCGGCGCGCAGATTGTCTTCAGCATTGCAAGGCGGGTTCCTCCTCCAAGTATTTCATAGAAGATTTTGAACACAAAGATAGTGTCCGGCTCTGCAAAATAAGTTTCCACATATTGCCATAGAGAGAATAATATTTACACAAATCTAATCTGCTGACGTATTCCGTAGTGTGACACACCATGGCCAAGCCTTTATCCGAGTCGTTTCATTATCCCACCTCAGCGCGTCATGCGAGGCGGTTTCCTTGGCACGTCTTGTCAAAGCAGAGATCGCGTCCCCTTATTCCGGGATTCTCATCAATACGGGGGTGGGTAACCCAACCGCGCCATTGATTACGGCGCTTGGAGATAAGCGAGTTTTACCAGGCTGGTGGGGACACGTAGTTGCGTCCACCCATATATAAGGGGATAAGGATCCACCTTTTCACCTACACCTTCTTCCTCCTTTGCCTATCCATTCTCGCGTACTCGAGCTCCAGCGCCTAAGTCCGCACTCCCACCTCAACCCTCTCCAGCCATGTCCGGAGCGGGAGGCAAGTGGATGGTCTCCTCCGTCACGGAGGGACACATCAAGAAGCTGAGGAAGGCCGGATACTTGTCTAATGACATTGCGTACCGACTTCCCGAAAAGGGGCAGCTCATCCCCACCCCTAGGCCCCATGAGAGGGTGGTATTCCTCCCCCATTTCCTCCGCGGACTGGGCTTCCCTCTTCACCCATTTTTCCGAGGGCTCATGTTCTACTATGGCCTAGATTTCCATGATCTGGCCCTGAACTTCGTCCTCAACATCTCGGTGTTTATCGTCGTGTGCGACGCCTTCATCCGCATCCGCCCCCATTTAGGCATATGGCTCAAGACTTTCAACGTCAAGCCGAAGGTGGTGCGCGGTAACCTGGTGGAGTGCGGAGGCACCATGGTGGGCAAGATGGCCAACGTCCTATGGCTCGAGGGCTCCTTTATGGAGACCCTGAAGGGGTGGCAATCGTGGTGGTTTTATATCACCGAGCCGTGCAACCCCGCATGGGTCGCAGCCCCCGAGTTTCGATCCGGACCCCCTACACGGCTCACCTCCTAGAAGGAAACTGGCCTGTCGTGGGGTAAAAAAGGAGAGCTGACCGGACTCCAAACATGCATCCAAACCCTGGTGGACAAGAAGCTCAAACTTGTCAACATAGTCCAGGTGATGCTCATCCGCCTGATCCTCCCGTGTCAACAACGGGCTTTCAACCTGTGGAACGGGCTTTCAACCTGTGGGAGTTCGACCCGGCGTGGCACCAAACTCTGAGTAGGCTCTTCGACACGACGTACGAAGATGCCTGGAGGGTGCTTTTCAAGGGTGCCGAGTCCCCCGCATCCGCTACCGAGGATCGCGGATTCAGTACGTGGCATCATGCTCACGCGGTAAGCTGTTTTTTCCTTTTATAGGATATTAGTTTTTCATAGTTTGACTCCATGCGGGATCTAAGCTCCCTTACCTTTAACAGGATTGGCAGGTAACGTCCGGACAGATCGACTGTCCGGCTCCTTTGCCCGAAGGCCCAGTGGACGCTCGCTTGGCGAAGCTGCTGGTTCCGGCACCCTATGTGGTGCCGGAGAAGAAGGCCGCAAAAAGGGCCAGGGGAACTCGAAAGAGTGCCCGGTGCTAGGAGGTGTCGGATTCATCATCTGACGGTTCTGAAGCGCATTCCTCCCGTGAAGTCGAGGAGGAAGAAGAAGAAACCTCTCCCCTCCAGCGGGAGGAGAGAAGAAAAGGAAGGCCGCCCTCTCTGGGGAGGCTGGAGCGTCCAAGAAGGGGAAAACCCTTCCTCCAGACTACTCCACCGACGGAAACGACGGCGGGGAGGAGTGGCAGCCCAGGGCCAAGCCCCTGGCAAAATCGTGAGTATCCGGATACCGGAGTAATTCATAGTATTCATTTATTGCACATCTTTCCCTTATGTCAATTATGTTTATGCAACCCACCCAAAGAGCGGCTCGACGCGTCATTGAGCGGCTCACTGGACTCGTCGGATGTGAACTCTCTTCCGACGGATTCCTCCCCCCGCCCTACGGATGACACCGAAGTGTTGTCCCAACAGGTTCCAAGCCGGGAGGAGGTGGTCCTGGAGGCGCCGCAAGGCGACCTCCCGGACTCCAGGAGTAAAGGGGATGAAACCTCCCAGGGCTCCAAGTCCGGCTCAAGGCCGGACACCGCTCCGGAACCTTCAAAGGTTCCAGAGTCCGGCGGGCGACCTCCTTCCAAGAGGAGCAAGCCTACCGTGCCGGTGACCCCCGTCCAACCGGGGGCGCCGGACAATCTGTTGGAGGTGCTCGAAGGCACCTCCATCGACGAGGGGCACCACACTATTATGAGTGCGGTGGTCCAGAAGGTTCAGTCCGCCAAGAGCGAACTGACTGAAGCTTGTACTAGCCTTTTAACAGACTTTGAGGTAAGTAAAGAATGTGTAAATGATATTACCACATAGACAGTAGCCCCTGATGCTCTATTGGGTGTTCGAGAAGAAAAGCCGAATAGAGGATCAAAGAATTCGCAGGAGTCTAACAAAAGGAGTCAATATGCGTATGCAGGCTTCTCTGCTGGCGTCCGCCTTACTGACTGCGGAAGTGGACACGCTGAAGCAAAGCCTCGAGAAGTCCGAGCAAGAGCTCGGGCGTGCCAAGAAGCAGCTCGAGGAGAAGGAAGGTAAGAAATACCTTGTTTGAATATGTATAAAAAAGGTGCAATTGCAAAAAATGACAGGATTAACATGGCTATTGTAGGGGCCATGTCTGAGGTGGCGACCCTGAAGCAAGCGCGGCTCGAGGCCGAGAAGAGTGCGGCCGCGGAGCGCACTGAGTGGGAGAAGTATGAGGCCAAGGTTGGCAAGGTCCGGCAAGAGCTCCAGGTTCTCATGAAGAAACGTGAGAGTTTGGAGCTTGACTCGAAGACGCGAGCGTCCGAGCTCGCGGCGGCTATTGAAAATGCCAAGTCTGCCAAGACCGAATCCCAGAAGACCCTCCAGGAGTTGGATGAGGTGAAGAAGATAGCGGCGGGTAAGGCATTCTTTATGCAAAGCAAACATATAAACGTGAGTTACTTGTTACTTACCCGAATCCGGAGCTCTCCAGGAGTGTTCGCAGATCTTCCATGGAGTGTGTCCGATGCCGCCGCATTCTATCGAGCCGAGGAGGGCAGCTCGACAGAGAAGGTGTTCTGGTCTCAGTATGCTGAGGCCGGACACCCCGTGCCCATGAGCGACCAGCTGAAGCAACTGGTCGAGCTCCACAAGGCGGCCGAACAGGCCATGAAGGGCCTCCTAGTTCTGCTGTGGCCTGGAGAGGCTCTGCCTGGGAGCTATTTCGGGCTGGTGCAGCGGCTGGTGGAGGCCTGTCCAAGGCTCGAAGTCATCAAGCGCTCCGTCTGCATTGAAGGTGCCCGAAGGGCCCTTGCCCGTGCTAAGGTGCACTGGGGCAAGCTGGATGCTGAGAAGCTTGTGAAGGATGGGCCACCGCCGTGGAAAGATCATCGCAAGCCCGAGAATTACTATAAGGATGTTCTGAAGGGTGCCTGCCTTGTGGCGGATGAATGTTCTAGGGATGTAATTTTTGAGTAGAACTCGTTCGTTTTTGTCCTGTGTGCTGAAAACTTGTTCATGTGCGCTGAGCAATGCTGTTTGAATTTAAAATATTACCTTCTGTGCGGTTGTTTATCAATTCTGAGAGATGGCGAGTCGTCGGCTTCTGCCCCCATGCCACTAGTGCTGGGGTGTTCGGGGATAAACCTGAGCGCTCTTTTTCCCATGTTTGGGTCCTTCGAGGGAGGCGATCAGCCCAATGAACAAGGCAATCGGACTATAACGCGTGAACACTCTCACTTAGCCATAGAATTCTATAATTTTAAATTTCGGCGAAGCCCCTGGTATTCGGAAGACCGAGTTCGGGGTGCTATCCACGCCTTGGCCGGACAGAGCCGACTCCTTGCCCAAAGCAACATAAGTCTTTAGGGACTCGAAAAAACCTCTCGAACAGCGACCAGCTCACGCTTCATCATGACAGTCAGTTTTAGCTTTCTCCACTGAGGTGCTCGGCCCAGCTCAACTGGGGCACAATCGCAGTGGTTCTCCTAGTGCTACCTTAGCCGATATAGCGGAATGTAAGGCACCAAAACAAAGGAGCCGGGCAAACCCAACTATTGACCCAAGACATGATTCGGAGCCGATGCATATAATGCTATAAGTTCGGGGTGCCACACTTGTTAAAGTGTTCGGACTTCTCACACCATATTGAGGGGTACTAAAGCCCCTGGCGTATTTTGGCCGTACCAAATTGTATGGGTGCAACATGTCGTTAAGGAACATATATTTATGAAAAGGTAATGCAAAAATAGACAAAAGCTATGCATTGTTTATTAAAAATGGCTGCGATCAAAGCAGAACGATACAGGTAATGCGATAAACAAAAAGTTGGACTATTTAACATGTCTGCTCCAGGGGCGAGCTGCGGAATAGTATGCGAAACAGGTATACTGCTCGTGATAGAGACCACCTGGGAGTTCCGTAATGCGGCGTGGCTTGTCTGCTTCCCTGGTTCTTGCATCGTTTATGCGGCAATTGAACTGCCGAACAGGCCTTTCGGAGAATGGAGTCCTGAAAGTAAGAGAAAATTTAAAAAATCGGCAGCCCCTGGTGCAGTTTAAGCCGCGTTTTGGGCGTGCCGTGATGGTGCCCCTCCCCTGTACCCATGGTATTTTTAGAGCGTAGTTATGTGCCCGAAGTACTGATGTCGCATTGTTGCGAGGGCTGGGGTTGGAGCCGCATTGCTACGCCTGCTCGGAACGTGCCAGGCGGTCTTTTTGTGGGTTACTCCAGGTGCGCTTGACGGTGTCCGGACGTTTAATGGCCAGACTAGAGAACTGCCTGGAGAGGCTGCTTTGTACTTTCGCTGCAAGGGTCGCCGTGTGCTCCTCCGTTCGGAGGGAGCGTTCGGTGTTTCCATTGACCATAATTACTCCTCGAGGGCCTGGCATCTTGAGCTTAAGTATGCGTAGTGCGGTACCGCATTGAACTTGGCAAATGCGGTTCGTCCGAGCAGTGCGCGATAGCCACTATGGAATGGGACTATGTCGAAGATCAACTCCTCGCTTCGGAAATTATCCGGAGATCCGAAGACCACTTCAAGTGTGACTGAGCCTGTACAGTTGGCCTCTACACCTGGTATTACGCCTTTAAAGGTTGTTTTGGTGGGCTTAATCCTCGAGGGATCTATGCCCATTTTCTGCACTGTATCCTGGTAAAGCAGGTTCAGGCTGCTGCCGCTGTCCATAAGGACTCTAGTGAGATGAAATCCGTCAATAATTGGGTCTAGAACCAATGCGGCAAATCCGCCATGACGGATGCTAGTGGGATGGTCTCTCCGATCAAAGGTGATCGGGCAGGAGGACCATGGGTTGAACTTTGGGGCGACTGGCTCTACCGCGTATACGTCCCTCAACGCGCGCTTCCGCTCCCTCTTGGGGATGTGGGTTGCGTATATCATGTTCACCGTCCGCACTTGTGGGGGAAAACCCTTCTGTCCATTGTTGTTCGGCGGCCGGGGCTCCTCGTCGTCATCGCTATGCAGCCCCTTGTCTTCATTTTCGGCGTTTAACTTGCCTGCCTGCTTGAACACCCAACAATCCCTGTTGGTGTGATTGGCCGGCTTTTCGGGGGTGCCATGTATTTGGCACAAGCGGTCGAGTATTTGGTCCAAGATGGACGAGCCCCTAGGATTCCTTTTGAATGGCTTTTTCCGCTGACCGGATTTAGAGCCTCTGAATCCGGCATTAACTGCCGTATCCTCAGCATTGTCGCCGTTAATGCGGCGCTTCTGCTTGTTGTGACGCGACCTGCTGCTACTGTCCCTGGTATCCGAATTACCAAGGTTCTTGGTCATATTGTTGCTACGAGCAAGCCAACTGTCTTCTCCCGCGCAAAAGTGGGTCATGAGTGTCGTGAGTGCTGCCATGGATTTTGGCTTTTCCTGTCCTAGGTGCCGGGCAAGCCACTCATCACGGATATTGTGCTTGAAGGCTGCTAGGGCCTCTGCGTCCGGACAGTCGACTATTTGATTTTTCTTTGTTAGGAACCGTGTCCAGAATTGCCTGGCCGATTCATCTGGCCGCTGAATTACGTGGCTTAGGTCATCGACGTCTGGGGGTCGCACATAAGTGCCCTGGAAATTATCGTGAAATGCGGCTTCCAGATTCTCCCAACAACTGATTGATCCTGTTGGCAAGCTGTTAAGCCAATGCCGAGCTGGTCCTTTAAGCTTGAGTGGGAGGTATTTGATGGCATGGACATCATCGCCGCGGGCCATGTGGATATGAAGGAGATAATCCTCGATCCATACCGCAGGATCTGTTGTGCCATCATATAATTCGATGTTTACGGGTTCGAAACCCTCGGGGATTTGATGATCCATTATTTCGTCTGTGAAGCATAGTGGGTGTGCGGTGCCTCTGTACTGGGCTATATCATGACGTAGCTCCAATGAGCTTTGTCTACTGTGTTTGGCCCTGCCGAATTTGTGGCCGGCGTGACGGTTACCGTCTCGAGCCGTAGGGCGCCCACGCGATCCGTAGATCGATCTTGTTTGCCTTGCCTTGCCCTCCAACATATCTCGTAAGTCCGGTGCATATTGCCATGCCTTGGTACGGGGTGCGGCTTGAGTGGAGGGCCGAGAGGCCTCTCTGTCGCGGCCACGAGGTGGCCGGTCGGCCGCATCAAGTGCTTCCTCCTCTAATCGGGGCAGCAACCTGTGCTTTGGGTAGCTCTTGGAGGGGCGTTCGAGTTTATGCTCTTCGGCCGCAAGGACTTCAGTCCATCTGTCGACTAGCAAATCTTGATCAGCTTTAAGTTGTTGCTGTTTTTTCTTGAGGCTTCTTGCCGTGGCCATAAGCCTGCGTTGAAAACGCTTTTGCTCGACGGGATCTTCCGGTACGACGAATTCGTCGTCGTCGAGGCTTGCCTCGTCTTCAGAGGGAGGCATATAATTGCCGTCCTCGACCTCCCTGTTTGCCGCTCCCTCATGAGGGCTGGTTTCTCCATCCTCCTGTGCTAAGTCTTGCTGGAGGGGGTTTTCTTCGGCACTTTCCGGAGTATTATTGTCTCCCGTGCTGGAATCACCGTTTTTGTTTTGGCGGGATTTTGAGCGGCGCCGCTGACACCGACGCTTAGGCTGTTTCTTGGAGGGGTCATCCTCCGCTATTCCATCGCCATCTCCCTCTTTTGGGGTGTCCACCATGTATATGTCATATGACGAGGTGGCTTTCTAGGGCCTAGTAGGCGCTGGTTCTTCATCATCTCCTTCATCGGCGTCCATGCCGTCGATGTCTTCGGAGTCGAAGTCGAGCATGTCGGTTAAGTCGTCGACAGTGTCTACAAAGTGGGTGGTGGGTGGGCTTTGAATTTCTTCATCGTCCATACCCCAACCTTGCTGACCGTAGTTCGGCCAGGGCTCTCCTAATAAAGAGAGAGACTTCAGTGACTTCAGGATATCGCCGAAAGGCGAGTGCTGAAAGATGTCCGCGGCCGTGAACTCCATGATCGGCGCCCAATCGGATTCGATCGGCAGGGGTGCGGAGGGTCCAGAGTCCGGAGAGGAGTCCGGCTCTTTGGAGTCATGAGTCTCACAGAGTACGAGGCTGGCGTTCGGCTCAATCGCCATTGGGATCGCAGCCCCCGAGGTGGCGTCCAACCGCCCATCCTCGATCGGCGCAGTTGGCTCCGAACTAAGGGTCGAAGCCGATGCAGGTGCGGCCTCCAGGGCACTGTTCGGCAGCAGAGCTAGATCATGCTCGTCGTGACAGTGCGGCACGCTCGGCAGTGGCTCGAATCCGTCGAAGATAAAGTCCCCGCGGATGTCAGTCGTGTAGTTTAAACTTCCAAATCTGACCTGACGGCCAGGGGTGTAGCTTTCGATCTGCTCCAGACGGCCAAGCGAATTGGCCCGCAGTGCGAAGCCACCAAAGACGAAGATCTGTCCAGGGAGGAAGGTCTCACCCTGGACTGCATCGCTATTGATGATCATAGGAGCCATCGAGCCTGACGGCGACGACACAGTTCAACTCTCAATGAAAGCACCAATGTCAGTGTCAAAACCGGCGAATCTCGGGTAGGGGGTCCCGAACTGTGCGTCTAGGCCGGATGGTAACAGGAGGCAAGGGACACGAAGTTTTACCCAGGTTCGGGCCCTCTCAATGGAGGTAAAACCCTACGTCATGCTTGATTAATATTGATGATATGGGTAGTACAAGAGTAGATCTACCACGAGATCAGAGAGGCTAAACCCTAGAAGTTAGCCTATGGTATGATTGTTGTTGTCTATATTGTCCTACGGACTAAAACCCTCCGGTTTATATAGACACCGAAGAAGGTTAGGGTTACACAAAGTCGGTTACAATGGTAGGAGATCTGAATATCCGTATCGCCAAGCTTGCCTTCCACGCCAAGGAAAGTCCCTTCCGGACACGGGACGAAGTCTTCAATCTTGTATCTTCATAGTCCAGGAGTCCGGCTGAAGGTATAGTCCGGCTATCCGAGCACCCCCTAATCCAGGACTCCCTCAGGTTGGATGAGATTTATCATGTAATCGAGTTAGTTTTGTTAGGGTTTGATCCCTATTATCCACTATGTTCTGAGATTGATGTTGCTATGACTTTGCTATGCTTAATGCTTGTCACTAGGGCCCGAGTGCCATGAATTCAGATCTGGACCTATTATGTTTTCATCAATATATGAGATTTCTTGATCCTAGCTTGCAAGTCTATAGTCACATATTATGTGTTATGATTCGTTAACCCCGAAGTGACCACAATCGCGATACTTACCGGTGATGACCGTAGTTTGAGGAGTTCATGTATTCACTATGTGTTAATGCTTTGGTCCGATACTCTATTAAAAGGAGGCCTTAATATCCCTTAGTTTCCAATAGGACCCCGTTGCCATGGGAGGGTAGGACAAAAGATGTCATGCAAGTTCTTTTCCATAAGCACGTATGACTATATTCAGAATACATGCCTACATTACATTGATGAACTGGAGCTAGTTCTGTGTCACCCTATGTATAACTGTTGCATGATCGACCGCATCCGGCATAATTCTCCATCACTGATCCAATGCCTACGAGTTTTTCCTATATCGTTCTTCGCTTATTTACTTTTCCGTTGCTATTATTACAATCACTACAAAACCCAAAAACATTACTTTTGCTACCGTTACCACTACTATCATATTACTTTGCTACTAAACACTATGCTGTAGATATTAAGTTCCAGGTGTGGTTGAATTGACAACTCAGCTGCTAATACTTGAGAATATTCTTTGGATCCCCTTGGGCCGAATCAATAAATTTGGGTTGAATACTCTACCCTCGAAAACTGTTGCGATCCCCTATACTTATGGGTTATCAAGACTATTTTCTGGCGCCGTTGCCGGGGAGCATAGCTCTATTCTTTGAGTCACTTGGGATTTATACCTGCTTATCATTATGAAGAACTTGAAAGATCAAAGAACCAAGATTTTTCCCTCAAGTACGAGGGGAGGTAAGGAACTGCCACCTAGCTCTGCACTTGATTCACCTTGTGTTTTGAGTAAACTTGCGACACCTAAACCCTACTTCTGCTATTAATTCTCATATGTCGCATGTCATTGATGATGCCACTTCTGCTATGCATGATACTTATGATGAAACTACTTCTATGCTTGATACTACTGTGCCACTAGGTGAATTTCTTGATGAACAACTTGCTAGGGCTAGAGAGAATGAAATTATTGAAACTAATAATAATGATGAATGTGATGATGAAGATTCTCCCCCAAGATATGAATTACCTGTTGTTCCTGAGGGTTATGTTATGGATGAAGAAACTGCTAGAGGCTTTCTTGCTTGCGATGATAGGAGTGATCTTAAGAAACTATTAGCTAAGCTGAAACAAAAATCTCTGAATGTTAGAATGAAATATGATCCCGCTTATGCTACTTCACCTATCTTTGTTACTGATAAGGATTATGAATTCTCTGTGACCTTGAAATAATTACTTTGGTTGAATCTGATCCTTTCTATGGCTATGAATCTGAAACTATTGTGGCACATCTTACTAAATTAAATGATATAGCCACCCTGTTCAATAATGATGAGAAAACTCGCTGCTACTATATCCTTAAAATATTTCGGTTCTCATTAAAGGGTGATGCTAAGACATGGTTTAATTCTCTTGATCCTGGTTGTGTGCGTAGTCCCCAGGATATGATTTATTACTTCTCTGCTAAATATTTCCCTGCTCATAAGAAACAAGCTTCTTTAAGGGAAATATATAATTTTGTGCAAATTGAAGAAGAGAGTCTCCCACAAGCTTGGGGGAGACTTCTCCAATTAATTAATGCTTTGCCTAACCATCCTCTCAAGAAAAATGAAATACTTGGTATCTTTTATAATGGACTAACCGATGCTTCTAGAGACCACATGGATAGTTGTGCTGGTTGTGTTTTCAGGGAAATAACTATTGATCAAGCTGAAATTCTATTGAATAATATGTTGACTAATGAAAACAATTGGACACTTCCTGAACCAACTCCTAAGCCAACTCCTAAGAAAAGGGGTATTCTATTTCTCAGTCTTGAAGATATGCAAGAGGCAAAGAAATCTATGAAAGAAAAAGGTATTAAAGCTGAGGATGTTAAGAATTTACCTCCTGTTGAAGAAATACATGGTCTTAATTTACCGCCTGTTGAAGAAACACATGGTCTTGATAACCCGACACAGGTAGTAAAGGTAAATTCTCTCTATAGCTATGATAAAGCTGAAATCCCTCCTACTAAGTTTGATAACTTTATGGTTAAGCAAGAAGACTTCAATGCTTATGTTGGTAGACAATTGAAACATAATGCTTATATGATTGAACACTTGAGTGATTATATGGCTAGTGTTAAAGTAGAACTTAAACTTATTAGTAAACATGCTTGTATGGTTACCACTCAAGTAGAACAAGTACTTAAAGCTCAGAATGATTTTCTCAATGAATTAAATAGTAAGAAAAATAATAATGCTATTAGAGTTGTGACTAGAGGTGGTAAAATGACTCAGGAACCTTTGTATCCTGAAGGCCATCCTAAGAGAATTGAGCAAGATTCTTAGAGAGCTAATGCAGATGCACCTAGTCCTTCTAAAAGGAAGAAAAAGAAAAATGATAGGACTTTGCATGCTTCTAGTGAACCTGATGTAGACACACCTGAGAATCCCAATGATATTTCTATTTCTGATGCTGAAACACAATCTGGTAATGAACATGAACCTAGTGATAATGTTAATGATGATGTTCATGTTGATTGTCAATGTAGCAATGATAATGATGTAGAGATTGAACCTACCATTGATCTTGATAACCCACAATCAAAGAATCAACGTTATGATAAGAGAGACTTTGTTTCTAGGAAGCACGGTAAAGAAAGAGAACCATGGGTTCAAAAACCCATGCCTTTTCCTCCTAAACGATCCAAGAAAAAGGATGATGAGGATTTTGAGCGCTTTGCTGAAATGATTAGACCTATCTTTTTGCGTATGCGTTTGACTGATATGCTTAAAATGAATCCTTATGCTAAATACATGAAGGATATTGTTACTAATAAAAGAAAGATACCGGAAGCTGAAATTTCCACCATGCTTGCTAATTATACTTATGAGGGTGGAATACCAAAGAAACTAGGAGATCCAGGAGTACCAACTATACCATGCTCCATTAAAAGAAACTATGTAAAACTGCTTTATGTGATCTTGGAGCTGGTGTTAGTGTTATGCCTCTCTGTTTATATCATAGACTTGATTTCAATAAGTTGACACCTACTAAAATAACTTTGCAAATGGCTGATAAATTAACTGCTATACCTGTCGGTATTTGTGAGGATGTGCCTGTTGTGGTTGCAAACATTACTATTTTAACGGACTTTGTTATTCTTGATATTCTCGAGGACGATAGTATGCCTATTATTCTTGGAAGACCCTTTTTGAATACTGCAGGGGCTGTTATTGATTGCACCAAAGGCAATGTCACTTTTCATGTTAATGGTAATGAGCATACGGTACACTTTCCGAGGAAACAACCTCAAGTCCACAATATCAATTCTATTGGAAAAATTTCAACAATTACTATTGGAGGTTTTGAATTTCCTCTTCCTACCGTCAAGAAGAAATATGATATTCTTATTGTTGGGGATGTGCATAGCCCCATTGAGGTAACCTAGTGTTATTCGAAAATTCTCCGGTTCCATGTTATTCGGAATGAGTCTGTTAACAAGACCTGATCAACCTAGTGGATTCCTTTTGATGAGCATGAGATGGATGAAGTTAGAAAACACAACTCTCTGTACCCTCTTTTTATTTTCTGTTATTTATATTAAATAAAGCAAAAATAGTATTTTTCTGTCTGTTTTCTGAATTATCCATGCAATAAAAAATACCTCAAAAATAAAAGTTCTCCAAATGCCCTGAAATTTAAATATGATTTTTTCTGGAATATTTGAGAATATCTGGCACTGAGAACATAACAGGGGGAGCAAGCACCTGGCCACAAGGGTCCAGGGCGCACCCACCCCCTGGGCGCGCGCCCTGCCTCGTGAGCCCATGGTGGCTCCCCTCCACTTATTCCAGCTACCACCCACTCCTTCTTCTTCCCACAAAAATCACCAACCAGCTCAAACCCGAGTTCAAGCTCATCTTGCTACCATTTTCGATCTCCTAGCTCAAAGCTCCATTCACAAAACTGCTTTGGGGGGATTGTTCTTTGGTATGTGACTCCTCCAATGGTCCAATTAGTTTTTGTTCCGGTGCTCTATTCATTGCAAATTTTTGCTGCTTACGTGACCCTGTTCTTGATCTTGCATGTCAAATTTATGTGGTGAAAAGTAGTTTTGATGCATGATATTGCCTCTAGGCACTTGTAGGAGTAGTTGCTATCAATATTGTTGAGTTTGGTTCTCTTTTATTTTGAAGTTACTAAAAATTTCAGAAATTTTCAAAAAAAGATGAAGAGATTTTTGAGGGGCTCATCGAGCCAAAGCTCGAAGGATAAACAAAGTGAAGAGAACAAGAAGCCCAAGTATAATCTCCCTCGCATCGTGGAGGTTCGGCCGTGTGAATGGCCTTGTGATGATTTCTTGAGAGCAGCCGGGATTTATGATGATTTCTATGAATTGGCTGAGAATGCAGGCCTCACCGCCTTCCTCCATGATCAACGCGAACTGTATCTTTTACCCACTAATATCTTTGTGCAAAACTTTCATTTCCATGCTAGGAGCTCACCACCTAAGGTGGATTTTATTTATATGATGAGCATAAGGAGATGTCACTTCGTGATTTTTGTCGGGTTTGTTTGATACCTTTTGAGGGCAGCGTAGAGGAACCACATTGTGACGATGTGGAAGGGTTTATTGATACAATTGCTGTAGGGGAAACGAGAAAAGTTTCCAATGCAAGAATTACTAGCATACATTTTCCTGTTTAACGTTACTTCGCAATATTTGCTAATAGATGCTTAATTAGTCATGGAAACTGTGGCAACCTTAGTGCCCCTGATATTGTTATTTTGTGCCATGCCTTGTTCCGTGATGACACATTTAGTATGGGTGCTATTGTTGCAAAGTGGTTAAATCTTAAACGTACTAAAGGCCCCGTCCTTGGAGGCATCTTCACCTTGCGCCTCGCTGCACACTTTGGCCCTGTTTGGTTCGGCTGTGGATTTCTAAAAGCAGTTGTGAAAAATCTGCTGTGGAAAAACAGCTGTGAAAAATCTGATGTGAAAAGGATGTAGGTCATTTGGTAAAATAGCTGATACAACTTTTTCAGATTTTGGCCCGCAGCGGAATCAGATTTTGGAAAGCACGTCCTGGGCTGCTTCCGCTTTTGGTTCAGATTTTGGCAGCGGATTTCTGGAATCGGATTCTGCTGGGTTCGCCCTTTGGTTCAGATTCTGCTGTGCGGCAGCGGAATCCGTTGATAAAAGCCGAACCAAACAGGGCCTTTAACATACCTATTAGGCATTATGAGAAGGAAGAGAAGTTGCTGCCTCATGTTTTTCTAGACTATAAGAGTATGGTAGCACATGATTTTATCGTTAAGAATAAGGAAAAGATGCTTAAGTACAAGCTGATATTTGATAAAAATCACCCTGAGACTATCTTTGCCTACTCCTTCCTTGTTTGACTTATCTGCAGGCAAGTACCTTGTTCCGCTGGAGGCCATTCACACCTACCGAAACCCCACACCAGCTACAGAGCCAGATCTGGAACCACAATTTGATCCTCACCGGCAGTCTGTTTATCTGTGGAATCCGGAAGAGATCGCCAACCAGCGGCACCAGGGGGATTCTTCTCAGTATGACCCCAACTATTACTTTGGATATCCGCCAGGCCAGCCGTGGCCATAGACCAACTTAGGCCAAAAGCCTAAGCTTGGGGGAGTACGTATTTCTCACCGACATTACATTCATGTTCACACACTCATGCTAGTTGTCAGTGCTCATACTTTTTCATTGTATCATCCATGCTACTTTATTTGCTTTTTATGCTTTCTTCTTGTGTGTTTGATAAACCTAAGAAAAAACAAAAAAATAGTTGTAGCTTTTTAGCTAGTTTACTTTCCATGCATGTAGTGGTAGTAATTAAAAAGAAAACCCAAAAAGGTTTCATATTCTTCTTTTGCTTGTTGGGTGCTTTCCCGTGTAAATAGTTTTATTTCTTTCTTGTTCTTTGGGGGTTGAGAGGAGAAGACCATAATGAAAATGTTAAAGTGGCTCTCATATGCATTATTATTGATCTAACAAAGAGCCCATATTACCTTGTTTTCTCTCTTGAATTGAATGCTTGCAGATTCCAGCTTAGTCCAATGCACATGCACTATTATTATTATCCACACTATTCGGTCGTGCAAGTGAAAGGCAATAATGATAATTATATGATGAACTTATTGAGATGAGAAAAGCTGGTATGAACTCGACCTCTCTTGTTTTTGTAAATATGATTAGTTCATCGTTCCTGATTCAGCCTATTATGAATAAACATGTTTGCAATGACAATTAGAGATTGTAGTTGCTTATGTCATGCTTAATTAGCTAGGAGCTTATAATGGTTTACCTTGCGTGCCAACATGCTATTAAATGGTTGTGATGTGGTATGATAGGGTGGTATCCTCTTTTGAACGATTCGAGTGGCTTGACTTGGCAGATGTTCACGCATGTAGTTGAAACAAAATCAACATAGCCTCTACGATATTTATGTTCATGGTGCATTATATCCTACTCATGCTTGCATTCGGTGTTGATTAATTTTAATGCATGTTCATGACTGTTGTCGCTCTCTAGCTAGTCGCTTCCCAATCTTTTTCTAGCCTTCACTTGTACTAAGCGGGAATACTGCTTGTGCATCCAATTCCATAAACCCCAAAGTTGTTCCATATGAGTCCACCATACCTACCTATATACGGTATCTACCTGCCGTTCCAAGTAAATTTGTATGCACCAAACTCTAAACCTTCAAATAAACATTCTATTTTGTATACTCGAATAGCTCATGTATCAACTAGGGCTGTCTGTATCTTCCATGCTAGGCGGGTTATTCTCAAGGGGAACGGACTCCGCTCCTCACTCACGAGAAAAGGGCTGGTCACCGGGATGCCCAGCCCCATGCTTTATGCAAATCAAATCAAAATAACCGCAAACAAAACTCCCCCAGGACTCTTGTTAGTTGGAGGCACTCGTTGTTTTGAGCAAGCCATGTATTGATGCTTGTTGGTGGAGGGGGAGTATAAACTTTACCATTCTATTTGGGAACCGCCTATAATGTGTGTAGCATGGAAGATATCGAGATCTCTCGGTTGTTATGTTGACAATGAAAGTATACCGCTCAAAATATTATTCATATCTATTTCAAAACCGAGCTCTGGCACCTCTACGAATCCCTACTTCCCTCTGCGAAGGGCCTATCTATTTACTTTTACGTTGAGTCATCATCTCTTATTAAAAAGCACCAGTTGGAGAGCACCACTGTCATTTGCATCCATTACTATTAGTTTACATTGAGTATGACTTGACTGGATCTCTTTTAC
The DNA here is from genome assembly GCF_018294505.1 of Triticum aestivum. Lineage (NCBI taxonomy): Eukaryota > Viridiplantae > Streptophyta > Magnoliopsida > Poales > Poaceae > Triticum > Triticum aestivum. The sequence goes on from NC_057803.1 coordinate 516,148,956, forward strand.
CATGAATTACAATGTCTAGTCAATCCTTGATCTTTAAAGGTGCTCTGCATTTATGTTTTGCGGTCTCAGAAAGGGCTAGTGAGATACCATCTTGTCATATCATATCATGATTATTTTGAGAAAGTGTTGTCATCCGAGATTTATTATTATTGTTCGCTAGTTGATTATGCCATTGATATGATTAAACATGAGACCTAAGTGTTATTGTGAATATGGTTAGTTCATAATCTTTGCTGAAAACTTGAATGCTGGCTTTACATATTTACAACAACAAGAGCAAACAAAGTTTGTAAAAGTTTTTCTTTATCACTTTCAGTTTATCAATCGAATTGCTTGAGGACAACAAAGGTTTAAGCTTGGGGGAGTTGATACGTCTCTGTCGTATCTACTTTTCCAAACACTTTTGCCCTTGTTTTAGACTCTAACTTGCATGATTTGAATGGAACTAACCCGGACTGACGCTGTTTTCAGCAGAATTGCCATGGTGTTATTTTTGTGCAGAAATAAAAGTTCTCGGAATGACCTGAAAATCAACGGAGAATTATTTTGGAATATATAAAAAATACTGGAAGAAAGATCCACGCCAAGGGGCCCACACCCTATCCACGAGGGTGGGGGGTGCGCCCTACCCCCCTGGGCGCTCCCCCTGCCTCGTGGGCCCACCTGATGCTCCACCGACCTCAACCTTGACTCCATATATTCACTTTCGGGGAGAAAAACATCAGAGGGAAGGATTCATCATGTTTTATGATATGGAGCCGCCGCCAAGCCCTAAACTCTCTCAGGAGGGCTGATTTGGAGTCCGTTCGGGGCTCCGGAGAGGGGAATCCGTCGCCATCATCATCATCAACCTTCCTCCATCACCAATTTCATGATGCTCACCGCCGTGCGTGGGTAATTCCATCATAGGCTTGCTGGACGGTGATGGGTTGGATGAGATTTATCATGTAATTGAGTTAGTTTTGTTAGGGTTTGATCCCTACTATCCACTATGTTCTGAGATTGATGTTGCTATGACTTTGCTTTGCTTAATGCTTGTCACTAGGGCCTGAGTGCCATGATTTCAGATCTGAAGCTATTATGTTTTCATCAATATATGAGAGTTCTTGATCCTATCTTGCAAGTCTATATTCACCTATTATGTCTTATGATCCGTTAACCCCGAAGTGACAACAATCGGGATACTTACCGGTGATGACCGTAGTTTGAGGAGTTCATGTATTCACTATGTGTTAATGCTTTGGTCCGGTACTCTATTAAAAGGAGGCCTTAATATCCCTTAGTTTCCAATAGGACCCCGCTGCCATGGGAGGGTAGGACAAAAGATGTCATGCAAGTTCTTTTCCATAAGCACGTATGACTATATTCGGAATACATGCCTACATTACATTGATGAACTAGAGCTAGTTCTGTGTCACCCTATGTTATAACTGTTGCATGATCGATCACATCCGATATAATTCTCCATCACCGATCCAATGCCTACGAGTTTTGCCTATATTGTTCTTCGCTTATTTACTTTTCCGTTGCTATTGTTACAATCACTACAAAACCCCAAAATATTACTTTTGCTACCGTTACCACTACTATCATATTACTTTGCTACTAAACACTTTGCTTTAGATATTAAGTTTCTAGGTGTGGTTGAATTGACAACTCAGCTGCTAATACTTGAGAATATTCTTTGGCTCCCCTTGTGTCGAATCAATAAATTTGGGTTGAATACTCTACCCTTGAAAACTGTTGCGATCCCCTATACTTGTGGGTTATCACGGGGCGGGATGTGGAGTCTGATCGGGCATGTTTTCCCGCCCTGACCTGCATTTTGGCGGTTATTTTGTGGGCCGTGGCGGGATGCGGGGTTTGCTAGAGTTGCTCTTAGACCTTGTACAATGGGGGGTGTTTAGGGGAGGTGCTTAGAGAAATAAACCAGACTTTTCTTAAGCATCAGTGCTTATTTGTACAGGGTATACGCTTAACTAAGCGTCTCTCATGTAGAAATAGGCACCGGTGCTTTAGAAAATCTCGGTTTATTTTTCTAAACACCCCTCTAAGCACCTCCCATTGTATAAGGCCCTAGAGGATCTAGTTCCGGATCAGAGATGAGTCTCTAGCAAGCCACTTAAATGCCAATTACCATCTAGGTGGACAACTCCTCGAATCTTCGTGTGTTCTTGAGAATCCTGAACAGATTCATCTTCAATTATCTTGACCATTGCGATACACTTTCCAGGCTTCCGTCGGAGGTTAGCCCATGCCTTACGCCGGCTGGGATCGACCGTTCAGGTCAGCAGCGATTGTACTCTGACGGATGCGATGAGCTATTAGCAGCAACTGGCCTTCCGCCGCCAGCGTCTCATGCCATGGCCTACCTTCTGCAAACCACGACTCTTCCTCACAATCTACGTCTCGTGCCATGACTTGTGTTCCATGGTTGTAACTTCTGTAAAATCTGTTCTTTCCAATTCGACATCTAGTACGTCATTCCTCGGTATGGAAGCCATCGAGGAGTTTTACCAGGCTTATGCAACAATGTTGGACTTTCAATGCTAACATGAACTAAGAAACATACACGTGGCGGAGTCCTCATCTGTAAGTGATCATAAAAGCTGGCTGGCTCTATGGGACTCGAACGCTCTGGGGAAGGCCAAGATACACATGTGGTGCTTGATGAGAAATGGCCTTGCTATTGGGAACGAGCTGCGGAGGAGGAGCATCAAGGCTGGTGTTTTCTGTGTAGCTTGCGGCCGAGATGAGACTGTTTTCCATCGGTTCAGGGGATGCCCGCACTCGGCATTGTTCTGGAAGAGTCTGTGCTCAGAAACGGGAATGAGGGTGGCGACCCCACCCTGTCAAATCGATTCCCAGAGCGCACTCCATCGGTGGTTGCTGGATTGGCTTGCCGCTGCTCATGAGGACGAGAAGGGCGTTGGTGATCCAAGCTGTATACACCCTATGGCTGGCGCGCAATGAGACCAGGGAAGGGAAGTTTATCAAAGATCCACGTGCGGTTGCTCGTCGTGTGGTGGCGCTAACGGAGGAGTGTGATATGTCTCCCTCGTATCTATAATTTTTTATTGTTCCATGCCAATATTATACAACTTTCATATACTTTTGGCAACTTTTTATATTATTTTGGGACTAACATATTGATCCAGTGCCCAGTGCCAGTTCCTGTTTGTTGCATGTTTTTTGTTTCGCAGAAAATCCATATCAAACAAAGTCCAAACGGGATAAAAACTGAAGGAGATTTTTTGGAATATATGTGATTTTTGGGAAGAAGAATCAATGCGAGACGATGCCTGAGGGGGCCACGAGGCAGGGGGGCGCGCCCTGGGCCCTCATGGCCACCCCGTAAGGCGGTTGGTTCCCTTTCTTTCGCCGCAAGAAAGCCAATATCTGGATAAAAATCGCGTCCAAATTTGATCCCAATCGGAGTTACCGATCTCCGGGAATTTAAGAAATGGTGAAAGGGCAGAATCTGGAGCGCAGAAACAGAGAGAGACAAAGAGACAGATCCAATCTCAGAGGGGCTCTCGCCCCCCCGCCGCCATGGAGGCCATGGACCAGAGGGGAAACCCTTCTCCCATCTAAGGAGAAGGTCAAGGAAGAAGAAGAAGAAGGGGGGCGCTTTCCCCTCTCTCCCGGTGGCTCCGGAACGCCGTCGGGGCCATCATCGTGTGACGGCGATCTACACCAACACCTCCATCATCTTCGCCAACATCTTCATCACCTTACCCCATCTATCTATAGCGGTCCACTCTCCCGCAACCCGTTGTACCCTCTACTTGAACATGGTGTTTTATGTCGGCGTTCTGGGAACGGGGGTCCCTAGACTTGCCTGCCTGCGGCCCACGGCGTGGCTTCGCTGGCAGGCCTGTACGACCCATCTTCATCAACAAGGAATCAAGACCCTCGCGAGGGGCCAAGCCTCGCGAGGCAGACGACAGAAGACCTCCTCAGGAGCGGCCTCACTAGGCTGGCTCGTGAGGGGCGGAGAGTTCAAGGCCGGGCAAACCTCGCGAGGTTCTCGTGACGGAAGCGATGACGATCAAGACCAAGCGGGCACCAGCGCGCGTAGCGTCCTTGTTTCCTCTTTGGTGTTAAGGGGCAAGCACAGGCGCGGAGTACCGAGGCATCAAGCAAAGGTTTCCATATTGGTGCAACGAGACCAAGACCAGAAGGACGACAAGATGGAGGTCACCATGGAGCCCAAGATGGCGTCACCACTAGAGCCTTTGGCAGGCGAAGATTGCTTTTGTCAGGATAGCTTGTACTAGCTGACCCCTTTCAAATTGGCCGTTGTTGGCTCCCTTCCCGCTCAATATTTGGGGAGAGGACCAAGGCCACTATAAATAGAACTAGCCACCACCGTAGCTAGGGGAGAGGGATCTGAGTTTGGAGTCACCACATCCTTGGCGGCACACCCACCAAGAACAAGAACACCTCAACCTCAGGAGGTTGTTCTTCCCCTTGTACTATTCATCCTCAGGCCAAGAGGCAATCCACCACCACACTGGAGTAGGTTATTACACCACAACGGTGGCCCGAACCAGTATAAATCTTGTGTCCCTTGTGTTGCGAGTTCGTCAAGTTAGTTCCTGAGATCTTAGCTAAGTTAGGACGTGGATAGATAGGGGGAGATCTTTGCGCACACCCTAGTGTTCGGACCTTAAGGGTTTTGCCAGAACCTGTGATCCTACATTTGGCGTGCCAGGTAGGGGTGCGCCGAAGCTTCCTTCCCGTCATTCCGCGTCACGTCGCTTCATTGTCTCCATGGCGGACGCACGTCGCGCCCGTGCCGAGCGTCGGGCTGCCCTCGCCACCCGTGTTGCTCAGACGGCCCCTGTCGGCGGGCCACCCCGTCGCTCTCCATTGCCTGCCGCCAACGCCACCACGGCCCGGCGGGGAACGAGCAGCAAGCATCCTCGCTGCACCCCTCGGTGCGACAGGACGGCCGCATCGCCACTCCATCCCTGACCCGGCTGGTTCGAAGTCTCACCTCGTCGCGTTCCCATGGACGCACGGGCCGCGCTCCTCATGGCGCACGAGCTCCTGCGCTACCGCCCAGTCGACGACCTCTACGAGGACTGGCTTGACCGCATCGCCGAGCTTGTCCGTGCCGCAGGGGGCTCCCTGCGCCATCCCACTCTCTGCCTCGCCCTCCGCCAGCCACGGGCGACGCAACTCATGAAGCACGTCCACCACCTCTGCACCAAGATGGCGCCCTAGCGCCAAGGCACGCAGCACCACGACGCGACCCACCACATCCAGCGCCCATGCGTGAAGAAAGAAGCTGTCAAGAAGTCGCTCGACCGTAAGCGAATGCTCTGCCACTCCTCGCACTGCCGCCCCAGGATCGTTTGTTGCGACAGGGCCCTGCGCCACTTGCCGTAGCGGTGCGCGGGTGCCAAGACAAGCTCCACCTCCAAGGCGGGAACCAGTGACCACGGCCGACTGCCGCACCTTCACCCCCGAGCTGCGTAGCGTCGCCTGGCCAGACAAGTTCAAGCCAGATCTGCCTCCTCGCTACAACGGCACCCCCGACCCCGCGGAGTTCCTGTAGCTCTACGAGCTGAGCATCAAGGCGGCCAACGGCGACGAGAAAGTAATGTTGAACTGGTTTCCCATGGCTCTCAAGGATGGCCCCCGCTCCTGGCTCCTGAACCTGCCTCCAGGCTCGATTTTCTCCTGGGACGAGATGCCCAACCGCTTCATCGCCAACTTCCACAGCACTCGCGACGGCCCCCTGGTCACGGGTGACCTGCGCCACATCAAGCAACAACCACGAGAGACCCTGCAGAAGTACATTCAGCGCTTCAACAGCGCGCGAATGAAAATCCCCAAGGTGACCGATGAGGCCATCATCTCAGCGTTCTCCAACGGCGTCCGCGATGTCAAGATGAAGGAGGAGCTCGCCATCCATGAGGAGCTGTGCACGACCTTGGAGTTGTTCAACATCATGACCAAGTGTGCAAGAGCTGAGGAGGGGCGCCTCTCCCTCCTCGAGCTCCCTGCTGCGGACCCAGAGGAGAAGAAGACCAAGACCAGGGACGTGAAGCGCAAGGGAGCAGCCGTGCTCGCGGTAGAGCCAGACACAAAGCACGGCAGAGACCAGCCCGAGTCATCCAAGAACAGCCGACCATTCTGCACCTTCCATAACCTGCATACCCACAACACTAGCGACTGTCAAGAGCTCAGAGCCATTCGAGAAGGACGCTTCGGTTGATGCCCCGAGTGCAGCGACCGGGGCTACGGCCGAGGAGGAGGACGTGGTGGCGGACGCTGGGACGACCGTGGCCCGCGCCAGGTGTGGCACAACCGTCTTGTGAGGACCGTTGATAGGATCAGCCTCGCAAGGGCGCCTGGAGGGACCAGCCTCGTCAGGCTCTCCCTCAAGGCAACACTGGCCTTCTTCCATTACCGCCACCACCCAGAAGGAATGACGACCACCATCAAGATGAGGGGGCTGGGGGCTTCCAGGAGCCCCGCACTATCGCCTGCATCTTGGGTGGAGCTCAAGCCCTAGCCTCACAGCGTATCTTCAAACAATTTGGCCGTGAAGTGAATGCAGTTCTCCCCAAACTCGAGGCCACACGCCCGCTCAAATGGTCCAGGTGCCCCATCACGTTCAGTTTGGCAGATCAGCTCAAGTGCGCGGCTATTGCAGGCGTCCTCCCAATGCTCTGTTCGCTAGTCATCAGCAACGTGCAAGTTACCAAGATCCTCATCGACGGAGGCGCAGGGCTCAATGTCCTATCCATCAACACGTTCGACAACCTTCAAGTGCCATATGACCAACTTCAGCCTACCAAGCCTTTCTCAGGAGTTATCGACAGCTTTACTACCCCGATTGGGCAGGTCTGCCTCCCCGTTACCTTCAGAGAATGCAACAACTACCGCACCGAACTCATCGAGTTCGATGTCACCTACATCCACCTGCCATAAAACGCCATCCTCAGGTATCCAGCCCTGGCCAAGTTCATGGCGGTGACCCATCACGGCTACAATGTCCTCAAGATGCCGGGAAGCGGCGGAATCATCACAGTCCCATGCGAAGAAAGAGACGTGGTGTGCTCCCTCGAGCGTGCCTTCCAAGATACAACAATCGACGACCCCGACGGTCAGGATGAGCACCCTCCTGAGGCCACCCCCAAGAAGAAGAAGCAGCTGCGTCACGCAGGGCCTCAGGCAAGCGGCGCCTCATTAGGGTCGGCACCCGCGCCTGGGGCGCCTCCCTCCATCGCATAGGAAAGTGCGCCTAGCGCCCCTCTCGGGCAGGGCTCGGGGGCTCTCTTCTGGAGGGCCTCAAACTTTGCCAACATCACGAGGGAGGCGCTTGGGCACCACTTGGAGGCATGTCGCGACACGTTTCCCTCAGGAGAACACAGGGCAAGGAGTGCGCACCACTTAGGAGTTCATCACCAAGACCACTCAGGAACTGCAAGACGCGAGGGCCATACGCAGCGGCCGCCGCTCACCAGGCGCAGCTCCCCATCCAGGCGAGAATGCCAGGCTGCGCATCTGCATCGACGTCCTAGGGCTCAATCGGGTCGCCTCTTAGGAGCTTCTCTGGCCTTCGCGCGTGGGACGCTGTGAGGGCCCACCTCACAGCTACGTTCGCATGCCCTTTGGCCTGCCCAACATGGCGGCCGCCTATCAATGCAACCTGCAGAGCATCCTGGCGGCTCAGGAGGCTAGGCACAATGTTGCGCTGACGGAGATGAAGACGGTCCTCAAGGAACCCCCTGGACCCCCAGAGCCTCCCGAGGCCCAGGGCCCCGGTGGCTCATGAGGGCCAGCCCCTTCGCCGCACGCCTTCAGCTACCCCAACTCTCCTTCATCAACAGAACCAGGTGACATTTTCCAAAGTTCATTCAGCTGGGAGCGCCCCGAGGGCTGCATCATTCCCAGGCCGCGTGGGTCCATCCCTGTGGCATGTATCTTTCCTTTTATGTCTTTAGATTACCCTGTTGGGGGCGTCCCACGGGCTGCATCACCCCCAAGCCACTCGGGCCGGACCCAGTGGCATGCATCTTCCCCACATTTACTTAAGCCAGTATGCTTTCCATACTTAATCTATCTATGACTATCACCTGCTTGATTGTCGCCCACCATGGGAGCCGCGCGCCGGCCGTCTTTCTTCAGGACCCTTCGCGTGAGTAAGTTAAGCACGGCGTCTGTGATTGGGCCCATCCCTGTAGCATCGATAAATCCAGCGGCTGAGCTCTGTCTGGCGGGCCGGCCCCGTTCACATCACCTCCTGGGGCCGTTGGTGCTTGGCTTTTTCACGCGATGACCTCAGGAGACTCGTTCGGCGCAGGTTGTCTAACCACCTCTCAGGATCAAGACAGCGAACAAGAATCAAGACCAGGCGCAACCCGCCTTGAGGTAGGTCCTCGTGAGTCCCGCGCTGGCTCACGAGTGCCCAAATACACCTCGTCTAGCCTGCCGTGCAAGCCACGTGTCAGGGCGGGGTTGTACATGCCCCGGCGGCTCTCCGCAGTAGGGAGCCCCCCTCCCATGCCCCAGTGGAAGCACCATGCTCCACGCTGGCCGTCAACACTGCCGAGGAGTGGCTATGCCCGTGCACAAGCGGAAGCACTACGCTCCGTGCTGGTGATAAACAACTAAGGCAGCCCCACGACCGTACCAACCTTAGGGAGCCCCAGAGCTCAATGTCCGGCCTCACCGCAATGCCTCCACTCGGGAGAGCCGCGCGAGGGGGCTGGGCACGCGGGCTGCGCTTGGGTGACACCCAAGCGTATGCCACCCAACCAGGTCCCCCGGACCTGGTCGTCGCACGCCCCTCCCGAGCCGAGCCTCGGCGAGGGAAAAGGTATGGAGGATGTTTGCACGTCAAGGGGGACTCCTGAGCATCGCGACTCATGAGCCTAACTGGTCACGTAGCCCCTCACTCCTGGGTCCGTCCTGGTTTCCGGTCGGCCCAATGGCAGTTGAGGTATGCGCGGGGCCGGGCTCTGCCGACGTAGAACATTAACCTATCTTCATGTATCCTTCCTATAGGCTCTTTGCGCGTCAAGGGGGACTCCTGAGCATCGTGACTTAGGAGCCTAATTGGTCACGTAGCCCCTCACTCCTTGGTCCGTCCTGGTTTCCGGTCGGCCCAACGGCGGTTGAGGTATGCGCGGGGCCAGGCTCTGCCGACGCAGAACACAAAGCAAATAGTAAGAAAAACCGCAAAATCTCAAAGCAAATATTACAATACATATTGTTCTCACAATATCAAACGCGAGTTTAACGCCTCCACAAGGCATGGTGCATGTTGCAGAAATAAAGCAGAAAAGCAGCCGCAAGTCACCCCTGGACAGCGCTCGCACCTGCAAAAGGTGCCCCCTCCTGGGTAGCGTCGCCTTCACCTACATCACCGGTCAAGGGCGCGGGGGCGAAGGCGTCGAACTTCTTCAGCCAGGCTTCCACTTGACCCTTCACGGCTACGGCGGCAGCCGCGCAGTGTTTGTCAGCTACAGGTTCCAACAGCTCGTCAAGACGAGCGCTGGGATCACGAAGGTGCAGGTGGCTGAAGACCCATGTCAGCGCGGCCGAGGAAAGGATGCGAGCCTCTGACTCCGCCATGGGACCGATGCCCTCCACGACTTCCTCGAGCGCCTTCAGCAAGAAGGGAAGTAGCTGAGCAGGGCCATCCTCGTCGGTGGTCAGCGGCCTCTCCAAGTCCTTCTCATACAGTGTCTTCAGCGCCACACGGGACCTCTCCTCGAATAATGAGAAGGCCGCGCGGTCTTCAGCCAGGACCCTCGCCTTGGCGTTAAGGTCGGCCTCCTTCGCCCTCGCCTTCTACTCCAACTCCTCCAGCCAGCTGCGCTCCACTGCCTGCGCCTTCGCCAGCTCTCCCAGCTCGGCATCGCGGCCCTTGACGGCGTCCTCCCGGGCTTTCATCTCCTACTCCTTCTCCTGGCGGCCACGTGCTTCTTCTGCATGCTGGTCGCACATGCCCTTCAGCTCATCCTCCAGCTCTCGGCAGCGGCCGCGGGTGGCCTCGGTGTCGGAGTAAATAGCCATGGGTAGCCTAGCCGGCTTCCCTTGGCCCTTCTGAAAAAATTACGAGCCCGTCCGGCTCTCAAGAATCCAAGACATGGGGCCGCCTTCCCCTTGCTGGCTTTCACCCAGGCCGGCTTTCGAAAGGCGGCCCGACTTTAGCCCTCATGAAGAAAGCCATGGGAGGGCCGACTTCGAGAAGCCGGCCGCGAGGAGGCCGACTCCAACAAGCCGGCTCCCATAAAGCGGTCGAGACCATACCCTAAAAGTTTGCATCCACCTAGCGGCGATGAGACCGTGGCTACAGTAAATCCTGCCACCCCCAAATCCCGGAGCACGATCGGCACAGTGCGCCGTACGGGTGACCATGACCCGCCCGGCGCAACACTGTTGCCATGCCGACCCTGACGCCATCCACGATGGACTACCAGCGCGGCCCACGGGTGGTGGGTCCCTTCGGGCAGAGAGACACCCGAAGGCGGCCACACCTCCCCCAGTCGGCCCAAGAGAGAGCCGGCTCCCCGCAGCCGGCTTGCCATCTTCCTCGAAGGAGACGCCCCATTAAGGAGACAAGACGTGGTGAGGCTACAGTAATCACCCGTGGGGCAGCGGTACTGTAGCCACGCCTACCATGACGAAGCCCACGTCACCAAGATGGAGCAATAGTAGCCAGCTGCCGACCAGGGCCCGGACAGTGGGGCCTGCCTGTCGACCGAGGAGCCGGCAGCCGGCGGGCCCCAGCGGCCGGCGCAGAAGCCGGCGAGCGCAGTCACAGACGGCTGGGCCCCGCGCCCAGTCGGATTACCATTGTACCCCCGGGAGGGTAGGCCTATATAAATCCCCCGGGGCACCCATGCAAAGGGTGGGACCCCCAGCTAGTTTTAGACACCACACAAGGAGAAGAAGCAAGCTAGCTGTGCCCTTCTTCCTCCTCCCACCGAACAGCTCAAGGAGCATTATGTAGCTACTTGTCCATCTAGTGATCACGCGGAGACCCCGCAGAGCAGCAGTAGGGGTGTTATCTCCATGGAGAGCCCCGAAGCTGGGTAAGATTCGCCGGCGTGCATGTCTTCGCCTCATCCCATTTCCAGGCACCGGCGACGTCTTACTGGCTCCCACAATGATAAGCCACCCGTTGGCATATGTCGCACCTACCACCCGACATTTGGCGCCCACCGTGGGGCCAGGTGCACCGTCGTCCGGAGACCTGTTCTGGACGGGAACCCTCTTCCTCCCCAGCAAGCGTAGCCAGCCCGGCACGCCCAATGGCGCTTGCCACGACGCGCTGCAAGGCGTCACCAGCATCTGCGCGGCGGGCAACCTCGCCAATCTCCTCGACGAAACCCTCATCTCCGACGAGCTCGCCTCCGATGCGGGCACCGACCACCTCGCCAACCTCCTCGGCCAGCTCCATGTCTCCAGCGAGCCCGCTGTGGATCTAGAGTCGGTTGGCTCCACCGACCCGATGCCTGTCGACTCCGACACGACCTCTTTCGACACCTTCCCCACCAACGTCGCGATCTACAATGACCCGCTTCCTCAGACCGACGGCCGCGATACTGTCACCACCGAAGTGATGGTCGTCGGCCACGGCAGCCCGGCCGACGAGAGCGCCCACGACGCCCCGCACGCGGTGGCCCACGACTTGTCCACCCCCCTCCCGGCTGATGCCGACGACGAAGCACTGGAGGTGCGCCGCCTCGCCCTCCTCGCAGAGGGCCGGAGGCTGGCTTCCGTGAGACGCCTCACTGAGGCCTACCAGCGCGAAGCTGACCGCGCCGCCTTCGGCACGCCGGCCCCTAGTGGGCCAAGCCGGGCCGGCATTGTCAAGAAAGGCGGCATCATCATCGCCGACATGCTGGGAGTCGACCGCCCGGTCTATGCCACTCCGCTTGAGAACTTGCGTGCCGCCCAGGCGGCCGTGGACGAATTGGACGGCTTGGAGGCCGAAGAACTCCCCCACATGACCCGGCGCATCCAGCAACTGATTGACGCGGCCGCATGGCGGCACGAAGCCGACGCCCGCGCGGGAAGCCCTCGCCCGCGCCGAGATCACGGCGCGACGTCCCGGACACCGACTACGAGCAACGCCCGCGCGCGGCGCGAGAAAGAGCCGGCGGCCAGCCGAAGCCGGACCCAAATCTCCATCGAGCGAGACGCGGACGGCCATCCCCGAGCCATGGAATGGCGGGGCAACCCGCCTCCGCCTCAACCCCATGGAGAGAGATATCCCACCCCGCCGCCAGTGGCGCACCCGACTCTCAGCGGCCGACTAGGTCGCCGCGAAGGAGTCGGTGAGAACGACGCCCGCCATCGGATCGACCGCCTGGCGCGATCCCTGGCACTGGAAGAAGAAGACGATGTCGGCCCGCCTTGTTTCGGCCCCCGCATCCGCGACGAGCCTTTCCCCAAAGGGTTCTCGCTCCCAAGAGACACGCCCAAGTACAAGGGCTCCGTGAAGCCGGAAGATTGGTTGATCGACTACTCCACGGCGGTCAGCATAGCCAACGGCAACCGGCGCGTTGCCGTGAAGTACGTGCCCCTCATGCTGCAAGGCATGGCGCGGACCTGGCTCAACAGCCTCAAGCCTCTCAGCATCAACAGCTGGCTAGATTTCACCGAAGCTTTCATTCGCAACTTCACCAGCACCTACAAGCGGGCCCCCAAGCCCAGGCAGCTCTCCCTGTGCGTATAGGGCCCAGCCGAGTCCACTCGTGACTACCTCACGCGTTGGGCCGAGCTCCACAATTCTTGCGAGGGGGTGCACGAGGTGCAAGCCATCGAATACTTCACTGCCGGGTGCCGAGAAGGTACCCTCCTCAAGCACAAGCTCCTCTGCGACGAGCCGACTACCCTCGACGAGCTTCTGGACATAGCAGACAAATACGCCACTGCCGACTCTTCGATGAAGACCGAGCTTCGGGTAGACACGTCCGGGAAAGTACTCAACCCGGCGCCCAAGACGCCGGCAGGGGATTCCGGCCGACGCCCACACCCGAACGACCACAAGCGCAAGGGCCCTGCGCCGCCTCCCGCCAGTCGGCAGGTGGCCACGGTCGAAGACGCGCTGCCTGAAGGGCGACCCGCGCCCAAGAAGCCCAAGGGCGGCCGGCCGACTTGGCAGCCGGCTTTCTCCTACGAGCAAACTCTCGACGCCCCATGCAAATTCCATAGCGGCGCGAAGCCGTCCAACCACACAACCCGAAGTGCCATTGGCTCACCCGAATCTCTAAAGGCGAGGGGCTCGCGCCGCCACCGCCTGCCGGCCCGCCGCCTTCGGCTCCGCTGCCTCCGGCCGCTTGGCCCGCAGTCGGAGCCATGCACGACGAATTCCCCGACGAGCAAGCAACCTACATCGTCTTTACAAGCCAGCTCGAAGACCGGCGCGGCAAACACCGAGAGCACCAGGAAGTCAGCGTGGTCGCTGCGAACCCCGCTGGACACATGCATTGGTCAGAAAAACCCATCAGCTGGAGCCGGGCCGACCATCCAGAGGTGACGCCGTCTCCCGGCTCTTATGCGTTGGTCCTGGAAGCCACCCTCGCGACGGACAGAGGCGCTGCCCGCTTCTCCCATGTGCTGATAGACGGCGGGAGCAGCATCAACATCCTGTACCGTGACACCCTGGAGAAGCTAAATGTCAAGACGAAGCAGCTCATGCCTACTCGGACAGTGTTTCATGGCATCATACCCGGCTTGTCTTGCGCCCCCATTGGCAAGATCAAGATTGATGTACTCTTTGGGGATAAGGAGCATTTTCGCCGGGAAGCAATCTGGTTTGAAGTGGTGGACCTGGAGAGCCCCTACCACGCGTTGCTTGGCCGACCAGCCTTGGCCAGGTTCATGGCAGTTCCCCACTATGCGTACCTCAAGATGAAGATACCATGTTCCAAGGGCGTCATCACCGTAGCCGGCGATTACAAGAAGTCTTCCGAGTGCGCTGCCGCTAGCAGCCGGCTGGCCGAGTCCCTTGTGATTGCTGAAGAGAAGAAGATGTTGGACCGGGTCATGGCCATGGCCAGCAAGCAGCCGAACCAGTCCCCCGACCCCAAGGAGTATGATGCCCAAGGATCTTTCCAGCCGGCCAAAGAAACCAAGAAGATACCCCTTGACCCCGAGCACCCCAAGAGGTTTGCCGTCATCGGGGCAAGCCTGAACAGCAGATAGGAAGGCGAGCTCGCCGATTTCCTCCGTGAGAATCGGGACATCTTTTCATGGTCCCCCAAGGACATGCCGGGTGTTCCGAAGGAATTCGCGGAGCACAAACTACACGTCCGAAAAGACGCGAAACCAGTCAAGCAGCCCCTCCGCCGACTATCAGAGGAAAAGAGAAGGATTGTAGGGGAGGAGATAGCCCGGCTTCTGGCAGCCGGCTTCATTATGGAAGTCTTCTTTCCAGAGTGGCTTGCCAACCTGGTCCTCGTGTTAAAGAAGAACAACAAGTGGCGCATGTGTATAGACTACACAAGCCTCAATAAGGCCTGCCCTAAATATCCCTTTGCCCTGCCGAGGATTGACCAAGTGATAGACTCCACGGCCGGATGCAAGCTGTTGAGTTTCTTGGATGCTTACTCAGGATATCACCAGATAAAGCTAGATCCGGACGACCGCCTGAAGACCGCCTTCATCACGCCATTTGGAGCCTTCTGCTACCTGACTATGACATTCGGCTTAAGAAATGCCGGTGCCACTTTTCAGTGTTGCATGCAGAAGTGCCTCCTCAAGCAACTCGGCAGAAATGCTCACGTCTACGTGGACGACATTGTGGTGAAGACGGAGAAGCGCGACACCTTGCTGGAAGACCTCAAAGAAACATTTGAGAACCTACGCCGGTTCCAAATCAAGCTCAACCCCGAGAAATGCGTGTTCGGAGTGCCAGCCAGCCAGCTCCTAGGCTTCCTGGTCTCTGAACGCGGCATCGAATGCAACCCGGTGAAGATCAAGGCCATCGAGAGAATGGCGATCCCCACCAAGCTTCGAGACATCCAAAAGTTCACCGGATGCTTGGCCTCCTTGAACCACTTCATCAACTGGCTCGAAGAGAAAGCTCTCCCCCTCTACCGCCTCATGAAGAAGAGCACTCACTTCGAGTGGAACGACTAGGCCGACCAAGCTTTTCACGAGCTGAAGAAGATGCTGGCCACGCCACCCGTCCTAGCGGCGCCGACTGAGAAAGAGCCCATGCTGCTTTACATTGCCGCAACCAGCCGGGTGGTCAGCACCGTCATCGTAGTCCAACGCCCAGAAGAAGGCCGAGCCCAGCCGGTCCAGAGGCCGGTGTATTATTTGAGCGAGGCGCTGTCCGCTTCAAAGCAGAACTACCCGCACTACCAGAAGATGTGTTACGGCGTGTACTTCACCGCCAAGAAGCTGAAGCCCTACTTTCAAGAGCATCCCGTCACGGTCGTATGCACCGCCCCACTGGCCGAGATCATAGGTAGCCGGGACGCATCCGGCCGGGTGGCAAAATGGGCCATCGAGCTGGCCCCTTACACAATCTTCTACCAGCCCCGCACTGCCATCAAGTCCCAAGCACTGGCCGACTTCCTCGTCGACTGGGCCGAGACCCAGTACCTGCCGCCGGCTCCCGACTCCACCCATTGGCGCATGCACTTTGACGGGTCCAAGATGCGCACCAGCTTGGGAGCCGGCGTCGTCCTTACCTCTCCCAAAGGCGACAAGCTTAGATACACGCTGCAGATTCACTTTGCCGCCTCCAACAATGTAGCCGAGTATGAGGCACTCATACACGGGCTCCGGCTTGCTAAGGAACTTGGCATCCGCCGGATCCTATGTTATGGCGACTCAGACTTGGTGGTTCAGCAATCATCCGGCGACTGGGACGCCAAGGACGCAAATATGGCAAGCTACCGCTTCCTGGTTCAACAACTCAGCGGATACTTTGAAGGATGCGAGTTCCTCCACGTACCGCGAGCCGACAATGAGCCAGCTGATGCCCTGGCTCGAATAGGCTCCACTCGGCAAGCAATACCAACCGGGTCGCTCTACAACGCCTCCTCAAGCCGTCCATCAAGCCGTCTCCAGAGTCCGATTCCATCTTCGTACCGCCTGACCCCGACGCGGCCGGGTCCGGCTCGAAGAACCAAGCAGGCGACCCCGGGACTTCAGTAGTCGGCCCGGGGACTCCGGCAACCGGCTCGGGGACTGCCACACCCGGCTCGGGGACTGCAGTAGCCAGCCCGGGGACTGCACCAACACAACAGCCGGCGGCCGACTCCAGCATTTCACCACCCAGCCCGCCCACCCTGGTGGCAGTAGCCACATTGGCAGTAGGAGAAGTCGCAGCTCTGTCATGGGCTCAGTCCATCGTCAACTTCCTAGTAAACCAAGTTCTGCCGGCTGACAAAACAGAGGCAAGACAAGTCCAACGTCAAGCCGGAGCATACACAATCGTCAACAGAGAACTCGTCAAGTGGAGTCCTCCAACGGTGCGTCGAGCAAGAGAAGGGCATTGCAATCCTCAGAGACATTCACCAAGGAGAATGCGGCCACCATGCGGCTTCAAGATCACTCGTTGCCAAAGCTTTCCGCCATGGTTTCTTCTGGCCGACTGCTTTGGATGACGCCAAAGAATTAGTTAAATATTGCAAAGGGTGCCAACTCTTCAGCTCCAAGCAACACATGCCGGCTTCGGCACTCAAGACCATTCCCCTCACCTGGCCCTTCGCCGTTTGGGGACTGGACATGGTGGGCCCATTCAAGACGGTGCGCGGCGGCATGACGCATTTGCTCGTCGCCGTGGACAAATTCACCAAGTGGATTGAGGCAAAGCTGATCAAGAAGCTGAATGGGCCGACTGCTGTGACATTCATCGTAGACATAACAACTCGGTACGGCGTGCCACACAACATCATCACCGACAATGGCACGAATTTTGCCAAAGGAGCCTTGGCACGTTTCTGCGCAGCCCAAGGTATCCGGCTGGACTTAGCATCCGTTGCCCACCCGCAGTCAAACGGCCAGGTCGAGCGAGCCAACGGCCTATCCCGGCTGCCCCGATCGTCGGCGGAAGAAGGGGGTTCTGCTAAGAAGAACCGACCGATTAGAAGCCGGCCATCATAAAGCCGGCTACCAACAAAAAGAAGAAAGAGAGGAAAGCTTACCACGGGCGGAGGGTTGGCGCGAGAATACGGCGCCTTGCCGCATCGTCAGTCCTCGCCGAGCTTGCAATTGGAGATATAATTTACCATGTACGACACCTCCACATGAGGCATCTCCCTAGTGCTCAGCCGGCTTGGGTCGAAGCGGCCGCTCATCTGACACATCATGTGGGGCCGGCTTTGGAGAGGAAGTATTCGGCGCTCCATGAAGGCGGCCACCAAGTCGGCCCCGCTCAGGCCTTCCGGCTGGATCATCACCCGAAGCCAGGAAACGGCAGCGTACCCGGCCTGAGACAGTGACCTGGACCGGAAACTCCATGAGGGCTGCCTCCCAGCCGGCGGGCCGGCTACGTAAGCCGACAGGTTGACGTGGTCTCCTTGCTGGGCGACGTTCTTCATGTAGAAGTACGACTTCTGCCAGATCTTCACCGACAGGATCAGGGGGATGGACGGGAACGGGTTGTTCTCGCCCGACCTCCTCATGGCGATGTAGGCCCCGCAGGGGGCAGGCACGCCTGCGACGACGGTGCCGAGTTTGCTCTGGAAGAATTCCCCCCAGAGCTCCAGCGTGGGGAGCAGCCCCAAGAAACCTTCGCAGAGAGAAACGAAGGCTGACAGCAGCATCACCGCGTTGGGCGTGAGGTGATGCGGCTGAAGATTGTAGAACTCGAGGAAGGAGCGCAGGAATCCGCTCGCCGGAAGGGCGAAGCCACGCAGGAAGTGCGAGCGGAAGACGACCCGCTCGCCCTCCTCCGGTGCCGGCAAGATCTCCGTCTCTGGCGCCAGGCGGACCCGCACGAGGTTGGCGTCGGGCAGGCGCCGAGTCTGGCGGAGGAACTCAACATGGTCCTCATGGACGTTGGAGCCATCCCACGAGCTCGACAGCGCCATGGGAGCAAGACGATGTGGCGGCGCAGCGGCGCTGAGACGGGAGGCTGCGGCGGCAACGAGAGGAAGAAAGGAGGACGAGAAGGGGCGGAGCGAGAGAGAGCGTGCGAACCTCTGTCTCTCCCCCTCCTCCCCCTACTTATAGGCTCGCGTGGCGCAGCCGAGGAGGCGCGGTGTGGGGAAACATGGGGATCGATCGTGCCCACTCCCCCACGTCCCGCATCTATTGCGCCCTAACGGCGAAATAAAATCGCCACGGGAAGGCGAGCAGTCCACCTGGGCCGCAGAAGACCAGCGTTCGGGCCGAGGCCTAGGAGTGGCGGGCCCGGGCTTGCGGCGGCGTCCCGTCGCGCGCGTGCGCTGGCAGGGTCTCGCTGCCACGAGGCCCGCGGGAGGGCCCGCGGTCAGCACGCGGGTCGACCACTTTCCCGCCTGCAAGACGCAGGGCTCCCCGAAATCGGCATACACCAGCAAAGTCGGCTCTTCAGGGTAGGAAGCTGACCAAGCTTCTCGTCCCTTTGTCCGCGTCGAAGCTCGACCAGCTTCGGGGACTACTGTCGGAGTAAATAGCCATGGGTAGCCTAGCCGGCTTCCCCTGGCCCTTCTGAAAAAATTACGAGCCCGTCCGGCTCTCAAGAATCCAAGACATGGGGCCGCCTTCCCCTTGCTGGCTGTCACCCAGGCCGGCTTCCGGAAGGCGGCCCGACTTTAGCCCTCATGAAGAAAGCCATGGGAGGGCCGACTTCGAGAAGCCGGCCGCGAGGAGGCCGACTCGAAGAAGCCGTCTCCCATAAATCGGTCGAGACCGTACCCACAAAGTTTGCATCCACCTAGCGGCGATGAGACGGGGCGTGGCTACAGTAAAGCCTGCCACCCCCAAATCCCGGAGCACGATCGGCACAGTGCGCCGTACGGGTGACCATGACCCGCCCGGCACAACACTGTTGCCATGCCGATCCTGACGCCATCCACGACGGACTACCAGCGCGGCCCATGGGCGGTGGGTCCCTTCAGGCAGAGAGACACCCGAAGGCGGCCACACCTCCCCCAGTCAGCCCAAGAGAGAGCCGGCTCCCCGCAGCCGGCTTGCCATCTTCCTCGAAGGAGACGCCCCATTAAGGAGACTAGACGTGGTGAGGCTACAGTAATCGCCCGCCGGGTGGCGGTACTGTAGCCATGCCTACCACGACGAAGCCCACGTCACCAAGATGGAGCAACAATAGCCAACTGCCGACCAGGTCCCGGACAGTGGGGCCTGCCTGTCGACCGAGGAGCCGGCAGCCGGCGGGACCCACCAGTCGGCGGGCCCCAGCGGCCGGCGCAGAAGCCGGTGAGCGCAGTCACAGACGGTTGGGCCCCGCGCCCAGTCGGATTACCATTGTACCCCCCGGGGGGGTAGGCCTATATAAATCCCCTGGGGCACCCATGCAAAGGGTGGGACCCCCAGCTAGTTTTAGACACCACACAAGGAGAAGAAGCAAGCTAGCCGTGCCCTTCTTCCTCCTCCCACCGAACAGCTCAAGGAGCATTGTGTAGCTACTTGTCCATCTAGTGATCATGCGGAGACCCCGCAGAGCAGTAGTAGGGGTGTTATCTCCACGGAGAGCCCCGAAGCTGGGTAAGATTCGCCAGCGTGCATGTCTTCGCCTCATCCCGTTTCCAGGCACCGGCGACGTCTTACTGGCTCCCACAATGATAAGCCACCCGTTGGCATATGTCGCACCTACCACCCGACACTCGGCGTCCTTCAATACCGCCTCGCGATCGGCCACAGCTTTGGCGGCGGCCTGCTTCTCCTTCTCGGAGGCTGACGCGGCCTGGCTCAGCAACGCTCGAACTGCCGAGTCAGAGTGAAGCCAGCGAGAGATCTTCCCGCAGCTAGGCCATCTCCGAAAGGGCGCGCTCCAAGAAGACTGAGGAAGCAGAAGAACCTGGGGCCAGGGTTGCAGCAGGAGGGGGCGACGTTGTCACCAGAGACTGAGAGATCAAGGGCTCCTGAGCCTTCGGAACCTCACCAGCCGTGCCGGACACCGGCACCTCCTGAGCCAGCAGCGCTTCGGGGGCTGACTCCTCCCGAGGATGCTCCACCGGGCATCGCGAGGACGACCGGGATGGAGAAGCATGAGCACCATCCCCACCTTTGCTCATGGAGAGGGGCGCGGTCGTAGGAGGCGACACGGACTCAACGGCACCACCTCGCTCTCCCTCGTCCTCTTCACCACAGACGACAGCCTGGTTACGTAGCAAGGAAAGAGAGTCGGAAACGAGCATCGATAGCAGGAACAAGGCGAGGCGGGGCGCTTACTAGTCTACATCAACGTAGTCCACCTTCCGATTGGTGAGCTTGAAGCCGGAGAGCGTCGCGACCCGAGGCGCGGGTGCACCAGCCCCAAAAGCTGAAGCAGGAGCAGCAGTTGAACCAGAAGCGGCTCCAGCCAGCACCAGAGCAGCGGTAGAATCTCGGAGGATCAGCGCCAACCTGCTCCTCATCGGGATCACGGCCAGTTCCTCCTTCTCCTGGGAAGCGTTGGCCTCTTCATCGCCAGGGAAGGCACGAAGGATGTCAGCCTTACTCAGGGGGGAGGTCTCCCCCGTCCCTTCGGGGTCACCTCCGAGTCTTCCTCCTCCTCATCTTCCTCACGGGACTCACCAGAAGACAGCTCTACCGGCGTCGGTGCCGCTGGGGCCCTGGTGAGCATCGGCAACACCAGTCCACACCCGTCAAAGGTCGGCTTGGAGGCCACGATCAGCGCACTGTCCTTGTGGCGGAACAAGGGAGTAAAGACATTCAGAGGATACTCCTGATCGTCCCCAACTAGGAGGCGGAGAGCTGCAGTCAGCTCCTCGCCGGACAAGGCCTTCGAGCTCAAGCAAACCTTGTCCTCTTCATCTCCAAGTTCCCACAAGGGGCGCGAGCGGGCCTGAAGCGGGCCCACGCGCAGCACTAGGAACTCACTCAGGAGCATAACCCCTGTAATCTTTGCCGCCTTCATGCTGCCGGGCTTCAGGTTGGACTTCATCTGCTCCAACACCAATGTCGCCCGCTCGTCGGTGAGCTTCATGCAGGACCACGCCTTGTCAGCAGCGCCAAGCGCGGATGGACAAGCTTGGCGCTCATCATGACCCATTTGGCCCTGAGGTTGTCGATCTTCTTCCCGGTGTTTGAGATCGAGTTGGCCTTGCCGGCCGCGATGAAATTGGCGCACCCGGAGATATGGCCCTCGCTGTCACGGAGGAAGAAGAAGTGGCACAGCAGAGCCATGATACGTCTCCAACGTATCTATAATTTTTGATTGCTCCATGCTATATTATCTACTGTTTTGGACTATATTGGGCTTTATTTTCCACTTTTATATTATTTTTGGGACTAACCTATTAACCGGAGGCCCAGCCCAGAATTGCTGTTTTTTGCCTATTTCAGTGTTTCGAAGAAACGGAATATCAAACGGAGTCCAAACGGAATGAAACCTTCGGGAACGTGATTTTCTCACCGAATGTGATCCAGGAGACTTGGAACCTACGCCAAGGCATCAGAGAGGCGGTCACGAGGGTGGGGGGCACGCCCCTAGGGCGCGCCCCCTGCCTCATGGGCCCCTCGGTGCTCCACCGACGTACTCCTTCCTCCTATATATACCTACGTACCCCCAAACGAACAGATACGGAGCCAAAAACCTAATTCCACCGCCGCAACTTTTTGTATCCACAAGATCCCATCCTGGGGCCTGTTCTGGAGCTCCGCCGGAGAGGGCCGTCATCACGGAGGGCTTCTACATCACCATAGCCTCTCCGATGAAGTGTGAGTAGTTTACCTCAGACCTTCGGGTCCATAGTTAGTAGCTAGATGGCTTCTTCTCTCTTTTTGGATGTCAATACAAAGTTCTCCCCCTCTCTTGTGGAGATCTATTCGATGTAATCTTCTTTTTGCGGTGTGTTTGTTGAGACCGATGAATTGTGGGTTTATGATCAAGTCTATCTAGGAATAATATTTGAATCTTATCTGAATTCTTTTATGTATGATTGGTTATATTTGCAAGTCTCTTCGAATTATCTGTTTGGTTTGGCCAACTAGATTGGTAGTTCTTGCCATGGGAGAAGTGCTTAGCTTTGGGTTCGATCTTGCGGTGTCCTTTCCCAGTGACAGAAGGGGCACCAAGGCACGTATGGCATTGTTGCCATCGAGGATAACAAGATGGGGTTTATTTCATATTGCATGAATTTATCTCTCTACATCATGTCATCTTGCTTAAAGCGTTACTCTGGCTTTAACTTAATACTCTAGATGCATGCTGGATAGCGGTCGATGAGTGGAGTAATAGTAGTAGATGCAGAATCTTTTCGGTCTACTTGTCACGAACGTGATGCCTATATACATGATCATGCCTAGATATTCTCATAACTATGCTCAATTTTGTCAATTGATCAACAATAATTTGTTCACCCACCGTAAAATACTTATGCTCTTGAGAGAAGCCACTAGTGAAACCTATGGCCCCCGGGTCTATTCTCATCATATCAATCTCCATCACTTTAATCTTGTTTTGCTTTTTTACTTTGCCTTTACTTTTCACTTTGCATCTCTATACCAAAAATACCAAAAATATTATATCTATCAGATCTCACTCTCGTAAGTGACCGTGAAGGGATTGACAACCCCTAATCGCGTTGGTTGCGAGTAGCTATCGTTTTGTGTAGGTACGAGGGACTTGAGCGTGGCCTCCTACTAGATTGATACCTTGGTTCTCAAAAACTGAGGGAAATACTTACGCTACTCTGCTACATCATCCCTTCCTCTTCGGGGAAATCCAACGCAAGCTCAAGAGGTAGCAAGAAGGATTTCTGGCGCCGTTGCTGGGGAGTCTATGCAAAAGTCAACATACCAAGTACCCATCACAATCCCTATCTCTCGCATTACATTATTTGCCATTTGCCTCTCGTTTTCCTCTCCCCCACTTCACCCTTGCCGTTTTATTCGCCCTCTCTCTCCTCTCTATCCTCCCTCTCTATTTGCCTCTTTTCCCTCGCCATGTCAGAACCAAAAAGAGTTGGGGGTTCTCTCCCAAGTTCTAGTGCTTTAGACAATCCTTCTATCTTATTTAAACTCATAAATCGCAATGCTATAGAACAACTTGCCAGAGTTATCAATGAGAACCTTAGTAATTTTGATGAAGATGATTATAGAATTTTTCGTTACTTACTTGATGAATCTTTGAAAGATGCTTGGGATAGGCTGTTAGGGATCCGGGCTAGCTATGTACCCCAATATCAAATTGAGGTTTACTTAAAAAGCTTTTATGTTGGGCTACCCGCTTCATTTGAACAAGTTTTAGATTCTATTTTTGAAGGGGGTTTACTTGAAGGGGACCCCATAGATACCTATGAGAGGATGAAAACTATATTTGGGCACCCCATTAATGAGAAAGCTGAAATCACATCTCTCTTGCTTTCTTACCAAAACGAATCTATTAAAGAGATAAAAGCTAGCCTAGATGCCAATTTCCGCAACATTCTTAATCTTTCTTCTACCATTAATGGACATGTACTTTGTCAAATAGAAAGATTAATTCCATAGATAACAAGTTTGCTCTCTTTCTCTCTAAAACCAAGAATGGCAATACTTAGATCTATCCTCGCTTTTATGCCTAGCTAGGGGCGTTAAACGATAGCTCTTGTTGGGAGGCAACCCAATTTTATTTTTATTCCTTGATTTTTGCTCCTGCTTAGTAATAAATAAATTATTTAGCCTCTGTTTTTTTGTGTTTTTTGTGTTTAATTAGTGTTTGTGCCAAGTAGAACCGTTGGGAAGACTTGGGGAAAGTCTTGTTGAACTTGCTGTAAAAAACAGAAACTTTAGCGCTCACGAGAACTTCTGTCATTTTTATTTGAAGAGTGCCATTTAGTTAATTATTTTTGCAGATGATTAATAGATAAATTCCTCACGTTCGGAAGTTTATTTTAGAATTTTTGGGGTTCCATATCTTGCGCTAGATACAGATTACTACAGACTGTTCTGTTTTTGACAGATTCTGTTTTTCGTGTGTTTTTTGTTTATTTTGATGAATCTATGGTTAGTAAAATAGTTTATAATTCATAGAGAAGTTGGAATACAGTAGGTTTAACACCAATATGAATAAATAATGAGTTCATTACAGTGCCTTGAAGTGGTCTTTTGTTTTCTTTCGCTAACGGAGCTCACGAGTTTTCTACTTTAAGTTTTGTGTTGTGAAGTTTTCAAGTTTTGGGTGAATTCTTTTGATGGATTATGGAACAAGGAGTGCCAAGAGCCTAAGCTTGGGTATTCCCATGGCACCCCCAAGATAATCTAAGGACACCAAAAAGTCAAAGCTTGGGGATGCCCCGGAAGGCATCCCCTCTTTCGTCCACTTCCATCGTAATTTACTTGGAACTATATTTTTATTCACCAACATGATATGTGTTTTGCTTGGAGCGTCTTGTATTATTTTTGTATTTGTGTTTTAGTATGCTAAAATCATCCTTGCTGTGCACACCTTTTGAGAGAGCCATACATGAATTAAAATTTGAAAGAATACTCTATGTGCTTCACTTATATCTTTTGAGCCATGTAGTTTTGCTCTATGTGCTTCACTTATATCTTTTGAGCGTTATAATTTTGCTCTATGTGCTTCACTTAGATCTTTTAGAGCACGGTGGTGGATTTGTTTTAAAGAAACTATTGATCTCTCATGCTTCACTTAAATTATTTTGAGAGTCTTAATAGCATGGTAATTTTCTTAATAATAATATGCTTGGTATTCAAGATTTGTGAAACTTTCTTTTGAGTGTGTTGAATACTAAGAAAATATTGAAACATGATAATTGTTTTGAGATATGGAGGTGATAATATTAAAGTCATGCTAGTTGAGTAGTTGTGAATTTAAAGAATACTTGTGTTAAAGTTTGTGATTCCCGTAGCATGCACGTATGGTGAACCGTTATGTGATGAAGTCAGAGCATGATTTATTTATTGATTGTCTTCCTTATGAGTGCGGTCGGGGACGAGTGATGGTCTTTTCCTACCAATCTATCCCCTAGGAGCATGCGGGTAATACTTTGCTTTGATAACTTCTAGATTTTTGCAATAAGTATATGAGTTCTTTATGACTAATGTTGAGTCCATGGATTATACGCACTCTCACCCTTCCACCTTTGCTAGCCTCTCTAATACCGCGCACTTTTCGCCGGTATCATACACCTACCATGTACCTTCCTCAAAATAGCCACCATACCTACCTATTATGGCATTTCCATAGCCATTCCGAGATATATTCCCATGCAACTTTCCACTGTTCCGTTTATTATGACACACTCCATCATTGTCATATTGCATATCCCGGTACACCGCCGGAGGCATTCATATAGAGTCATATTTTGTTCTAAGTATTGAGTTGTAATTGTTGAGTTGTAAGAAAAATAAAAGTGTGATGATCATCATTTTTAGAGCATTGTCCCAGTGAGGAAAGAATGATGGAGACTATGATTCCCCCATAAGTCGGGATGAGACTCCGGACGAAAAATAAAAAAAAGAGGCCAAAGAAGCCCAAATAAAAAGAGGCCAAAAAAAGATAGAAAAGGCACAAATAAAAAAAATGAGAAAAAGAGAGAAGGGACAATGTTACTATCCTTTTACCACACTTGTGCTTCAAAGTAGCACCATTGTGACGCCCGGATAATCAAGCTACAGTAATCCCACGTTAGCGATGCCACGTCACCCCGGTTTCTGTGCTAATATCGTTTTAGTTCGAAACCGATCGAAATTAAAATTTAAAATAAAAACAAACAACAAAAGTTTTGAAACGCTAAAAACTAAAATGTTCACAATATTGCAAAAATTACCAAAGCTGTTATAAAAATAAAACCAACACTTTAGAAGCTCCAGAAATGCCCCTAGGAATTAAAACAGTGGACCAACAACACATCACTTTGCCTTTTCACTTTCTAAAAATAATTAAACCTTTTCGGAAGACCTTCAGCTTTTTGTGGCATTGTTGCTATATAATGCAATGATGTTCATGTGACAAGCTACATGATTTACAAAAGTCTTTTGGTGGTTAAGCAATTAACAAACCAGAGCAAAAATAAAATATAAACTGTAGAAAAGAAAAAAAGAAATAAAAGACACCCCCCCGACTGGGCCTTAGCCCAGTTGGCCGAAGAAGCCAGTCGGCCCAGTCGACCCACTCCCGCACCCCTGGCCTACTAGGCCTCCTCCCCTCCCCGTGACCTAGCGCCACCCCCCACTACTACCACTCGCCCCCTCCTCTGCCTCCCCCCGATCCAGATCAGATCGGGGCATGGGGGCCTGACCTCGCCGCCTCATCCCCACGCCCGTCTCCGCCGGCGCCTCCTCATCTCCTCCCCACGCCGGCGCCTCCTCGTCTCCTCCCCACGCCGACCTCCTCGACCTCCTCCCCGACGGCCTCCCCAAGCCATGCTGCGCCCCGTCGCCGCCCCACCGCCTCTTCCGCGCCGGACCGCACCGAGCCTCGCCGGCCACTGCTTCCTCGTCTTCGTCGTCACCGTCGCCACCTCGAGCCCACTATCGCACACCTGCAGGGCCCAGTGAGCACGCGCCCTCCTCCTCTCCCCTCTTCCCCTGTCACCGTGCGCCCGAGCCGTTCCCCCGCCGTCGCCTCGCCGTACACGGCTGCCCGACCGCGCCCTGCGCGATGCAACTTCCCGCTCGGCCACGGCGCCCCGCCCGCGCGGCCCAGCTTCGCTCGTCGTTGTGCTGCTCGCCTCTGGCGCCCCGCGCACATGCCATCGCGCCTCCCCTCAGCTCCGGCCGGCCTCGCCGCGCCGCCCTGCACCGGCCACGGTCGCCGGTGCCGGACCACACGCCGTCCCCTTCCCCCCTGTCCGCGCGCTAAGGCGCCTGGCGCACGCGCCTGCACGACCGGGGCGAAGCCCAGTGCCCGCGCCCGTTAAGGCCTTGACTCTATGACACGAGGGCCCCACAGCCCCAGAACAAAAAAAAAGTAATAAAAATAAATAAATAAAAATGTTAATTAATTAATTAACTAAATTAATTAACTTAATTAATTCTGTTTAGACTAACCTAATCACTAGTTAAACTAATTAAACCTGTTTAATTATCCTTAGACAATGACATGTGGGACCGAGTGGTCTGTTGACTAGTCAAAGTCCATAGTTGACTGTTGATGTCATGCTGACATCATGATGACGTGATAAAATGATTTTCGGTTTAATTAATTCTGTTAATTCTAAAAATGACATAAAACTTTAAAAATTAATACAAAATAATCCGTAACTCGGATGAAAATACTTTGTACATGAAAGTTGCTCAGAACGACGAGACGAACCCGGATACGTAGCCCGTTCGTCCACCACACACCCCTAACATATCAAACCCGCAACTTTCTCCCTCCGGTTCATCTGTCAGAAAACACGAAACACCGGGAATACTTTCCCGGATGTTTTCCCCCCTTCACCGGTATCACCTACTACCGCGTTAGGGCACACCGAACACCGCATATTGCCTTGTTATATTTTGTGATGCTTTGTTTGCTCTGTATTCATTATTTCTTCCCCCTCTTCTCTCCGGTAGACTACGAGACCGACGCTGCTGCTGACCAGTTCGACTACGGAGTTGACGACCCCTCTCTCTTGCCGGAGCAACCAGGCAAGCCCCCCCCTTTGATCACCAGATATCGCCTACTCTTCTCTATACTGCTTGCATTAGAGTAGTGTAGCATGTTACTGCTTTCCGTTAATCCTATTCTGATGCATAGCCTGTCATTGTTGCTACAGTCATTGATACCTTACCCGCAATCCTAAATGCTTAGTATAGGATGCTAGTGTTCCATTAGTGACCCTACACTCTTGTTCGTCTGCCATGCTATACTACTGGGCCGTGATCACTTCGGGAGGTGATCACGGGC
This sequence comes from Triticum aestivum, assembly GCF_018294505.1. NCBI lineage: Eukaryota > Viridiplantae > Streptophyta > Magnoliopsida > Poales > Poaceae > Triticum > Triticum aestivum. The sequence continues at coordinate 516,176,899 of NC_057803.1, forward strand.
ATATACTATATACTTTACATAGTTACATTACCTGTGATACTGTTCGGAGATGGGGGCTGAAGGGGCAGGTGGCTCCATCCCGGTAGAGGTGGGCCTGGGTTCCCGACGGCCCCCGACTGTTACTTTGTGGCGGAGCGACATGGCGGGTTGAGACCACCTAGGAGACAGGTGGGCCTGGCCCTGTTCGGCGTTCGTGGATACTTAACACGCTTAACGAGATCTTGGTATTTGATCTGAGTTGGCTACGAGCTTATACGCACTAACCATCTACGCGGGAGTAGTTATGGGTATCCCGACGTCGTGGTATCAGCCGAAGCACTTCAGACGTCAGCGACGGAGCGGCGCGCGCCGGATTCGACTGGAACGCCTACTAGGCTAGGTCTGCTTCCGGCCGCCCTCGCAACGTGCAGGTGTGCTATGGGCGATGGGCCCAGACCCCTGTGCGCTTAGGTTTAGACCGGCGTGCTGGCCTCTCTATTTTGTCTAGGTGGGGCTGCGACGTGTTGATGTTCCGCGGCCGGGCATGACCCAGGAAAGTGTGTCCGGCCAAATGGGATCAAGCGTGTTGGGTAAGTTGGTGCACCCCTGCAGGGAAGTTAATCTATTCGAATAGCCGTGATCTTCGGTAACAGGACGACTTGGAGTTGTACCTTGACCTTATGACAACTAGAACCGGATACTTAATAAAACACACCCTTCCAAGTTCCACAGACAACCCGGTGATCGCTTTTCTACAGGGGGACGAGAGGAGGATCGCCGGGTAGGGTTATGCTATGCGATGCTACTTGGAGATGCTGCTTGGAGATGCTACTTGAAGATGCTACTTGGAGGACTTCAATCTACTCTCTCCTACATGCTGCAAGACGGAGGCTGCCAGAAGCGTAGTCTTCGACAGGATTAGCTATCCCCCTTTTATTCTGGCATTCTGCAGTTCAGTCCACCGATATGGCCCTTTACACATATACCCATGCATATGTAGTGTAGCTCCTTGCTTGCGAGTACTTTGGATGAGTACTCACGGTTGCTTTTCTCCCTCTTTTCCCCTTTCCCTTCTACCTGGTTGCCGCAACCAGATGCTGGAGCCCTGGAGCCAGACGCCACCGTCGACGATGACCCCTACTACACCGGAGGTGCCTACTACTACGTGCAGCCCGCTGACGACGACCAGGAGTAGTTTAGGAGGATCCCAGGCAGGAGGCCTGCGCCTCTTTCGATCTGTATCCCAGTTTGTGCTAGCCTTCTTAAGGCAAACTTGTTTAACTTATGTCTATACTCAGATATTGTTGCTTCCACTGACTCGTCTATGATTGAGCACTTGTATTCGAGCCCTCGAGGCCCCTGGCTTGTATTATGATGCTTGTATGACTTATTTATGTTTTGGAGTTGTGTTGTGATATCTTCCCGTGAGTCCCTGATCTTGATCGTACACATTTGCGTGCATGATTAGTGTACGATTGAATCGTGGGCGTCACAAGTTGGTATCAGAGCCAACTGCCTGTAGGAATCCCCCTTCCACACTCCTTGGCCGAAGTTGAGTCTAGACTTTACAAAACTTTTACTAACATGGTTGTGTGTCTTACGGGCACACGTCGCCATTGGGTGGTATTAGGATCTTTTATTCCTTGACCTATACTCTGGGACTCTGACATCTCTTCTATTCGGGTTAAATGAATTTTACTAAATCTAACATTAGGATCTCGTTAACATTTTCACCCGGAGAGCCCCTTATTACTGATGATCGTCTGCTGCACCAGAAGACCCTGAAGATACTCTCCGCTGTTAACCCGAGAACTTGTGTTCATCGCGTTTGCAATTCACCTTCCACCGCAAACCCTTATGGATAACTACTTGCATTTGTTATTCTTACATCCATCCCCAGTGGTCTTGTTATTACAAGATACCCTGAAAAACTCGTCGTGGTTTCGATAATCCCTTGAGCTTACTGCCTTGCTGTTCTTGTCACTTGAATACCCCTACGGTTAATTCTCGCATTTATCGAGTATCCGCCCATCCCCCAGTTGTTCATGTGTTACACAAAAGTCTTCGAAATACCACCTGATATTCCGAAAATCCTCAGCAACCTATTGCTCTGGAATTTCTTGTTTGCTTTCATTATGATTAATCCCATAAGTATAGAAATCTTATTGACATTCCTTGTCATTATCATTTTGAGTCTGTTGACTCAATATGTTTGCGAATACACACAATCATCATTGATCCTTATAAATTACTTTTCCGGCTGAGCTGCCATTTTTTTACTGGAATTGGTTCTCGACCAATCCAATTGTCTTTGATTGTACCCTACGGCTATTCAACTTATCTACCCCTAATCAGAGCATTGCTTCTGATCCCTTGATTTGGAAATCATAATTCCTTTGCATTTGACAATTGAGTTAGTCAGTTGTTTCTATAATCTGCTTCCTCTAGTTGAGTACCGATGCTCACGTCAGATCCCTTGTGGACCACCAGATCCTTTGTTGGATTTTATCTGACAACGCCCTTCAAATTCAATAAACTTGTGAGCCTTTTCTCGGATACATAATGCCTTTGGTAAATTGTATCGTCTGCTTTCTCAACCATGCTCTGCCTTCGAGCTTGAGTTAATTACTTCTAAAAGATTCTGGTATAGGATTCTAAGATGCCCCGATGGGTTGAACCTATGCCTTCCTTAATATGTGTGAACTCGAAAGTTTTCACGAGTCGTACTCTTCTGGTATTTTGCCAGATAAAATTTCAACGCTATAACTTCATCGAAAGCGAGAAGTGAATGAAAGGGTATGCATTGGAGAAGTGGGAGTCGACCTTGAACTTGTGTTCATGCCCATGGACGCGATATATATCCTATCATTAAAGCTTCTTGTAACAATAACTATTTCCTTGATAACTAACCTATGGTATCTGTGAATTGATCCCTTGTAACCGTGGTTCCGACCATGATTGTTCTTCTTTGATCTCATTTCTCGGACAAGTTAAAACAATTGTCTTCTATGGATCAATACACCAGTCCAACCTTTACTTTGATCTTGTGTCGAGTATTACCCCCCTGGTATCTCGAGATTATCATGGAACTGCATAACTTTTTATGAGTTCTTCATCAAGTGCTACCTTCCCACTGATTCCAATTTTCCACGGGCTCTGTGTTACTGAACACTCAAAGACACCGATAACTGAACCGAGACCGCTCTACGGTTCAACAACTCTTCAGTAAGCTTCTATAAGTACGAGTTTGTACCCGATCACGCCATTCCTAGCCTGTTTGGCTATATCATTGTCGTGACGATTCTAACGGTGCTACCTGGTCCTTATTCCCGGAGCACCAATTTTTGACGATGAACTAACCTTACGTCGATTTTCCTTGTCATACCTTTTCACCTACAACAACAAGCTTGAGTTTGAGTTTGTGTCGTAACTGTGGTTCCAATAACCTCTTGCTTCATCATTCCTTTGACTTGATGTCGTCGCTGATTGACTACATCTGCATGAAATCTCTCGACAATTGTGTCGTGATCATCATCAACCTTATGAGCTCTTCCAGGAATTCAATTGAATTCATGATGGGTAATACCATCCTTGCCCCTCGACGATTCCTGTTCTCATCGACCACTTTATTGCCTTTCGTTCAACACAACTTGTTCGTGTTTTGTGTAAACCTTGAGATCACTGCTACCCAGCAGTTGATCTTCCTTACCTCGGAAGTATTACCATCTCTTTTTGTCAAGAATCTGGTGAGAATTTCACCACCTCTTAATAATTCTTGATATCATAATACTTCTTGCCATCTTCGTTCATTCCTTGGTCCCCGTATTGTTTTCAACCGGAATACCGACAATGGAGCTATGACGTGTGAATTCAAAACTTCTAGCAACCCTATTGCTTTGAAGTGAATGGGCGATAGTTCATTCTAAGTCCTTCGCTAATTGAATCACCATTCTGACATTGGTCGTGCAACCCAACCCATATTTCGGGCGCACCTTTCAACCAATGTTTAAATTGTGTATGTTTTCCTCGAGCATACTTCCTTATATCATTTGATCTGACAAATGTTATCTCCTTGTTCACTTAATGGTAGAAATCCATCTTTTGGGAATCTCGGTGAATTGCCATTGAGTTCACCAGACACCTCCTTGTCCTCTCCTTGGGTTAATGATGAACTCTTGTTAACAGAAATCACTTCATAGTTCATTTCTCGAGAATCTTACAGTGTCATCCTGTCAAATTGTGTCGCACCTTTTCTTCTCAAGCATCCTGAGTCTGAGGTATTATGACACCAATTGGATATGAATCTCGGTCAGATATGATGGTTGGGACAACTTTCCAAGGGTTATGATGTTGATCCTTTGATGACCCGGTAACTTGATGTCATGCCTAGCACCCCCCCGGCTGGAGGACCTATCATTATAATTTCTTTTGCAAGATAACCATTCTTCCTGGAGGAAATTGTAAGACTTATCCTACAAGTTGTTCCTAATGGATCCTTCCGATATCCAAAGTCTGGCCCTTGATTGAAACACCATATCATTGCTACCTGAAGCATGTCTGTGGTACCCCGATTTTCAACAAGAACATTTGAAGCCCAATGATAAATGTTTCCTGCTCAATTATCCAAACACCGCTGTATGGGTAATATCATGAAATTTCTCTCCCCTACCTAAGGAGTTTTCTACATAATATCCTGTCATGGATATCATGCTCTGCTTGTCCTTGGGAAGGATATACCCCTGATATACGTGTTTAAGCACATTTTCCTTCGCGTTGTTTTGTTCAAACTTACTTGTAAACTACTTAACCGAGCAGTGGTAATCCCCTGCTTAGGTAAACACCTCGGTGTACCTTCCTGTCTGGTGTAACCCTGTTTCTAGTGTTGATGACATTTCGGTAGCCACCGACGGACGGGAACTTTGCCTATTGGTCCGCCTCGTTCAACGAGCAGGAAAATGGTTCTCTTCGTCCCTCGCCCTTGGTATCGACGTTGTTGCCGACTTAATCGACAGGCTACCCTCTGACATGCCTTGCTTGCATGATCGCGCAAGACGTCTCCGCCCTTCCTACTTTTAACCCACATGGTGGGCCCATAACCCACAGTTCCACCAGGATCGAAACCTGACTCTCCTGTACACCCTCATGTTTCCAAAGTTATTCCTCGCGCGTGGACTCGTATGAAATTCATGAGCCACCTACCGATGAGATCATCTATTCTGGTATCAGACGCAATACTTACTCTCGTTGCTCTGAACCCCTTTCTCACTCCGGTTCAGACTTCGAGCAACTATATATTCGCTTGGAACCTCTTATTGTACCTTCATACCTTACTCTCGACATATTTTATTGGTTCAACTCGGGAGATACACTTATGCTCATTCATGGGTTAACCCCAGATGGTCTCCCTCATAAGCATTCTGTCGTAGCCGAGCTGCCCCTTACCTATTCGTAAGTACGTTGGAGTTCCCGAAGAAAAGGACGACTTCACCATGATGACCTGAAGCACAGAAATAAAGACGTCAACGTAACGGATCGACCTCTTCGAGAAGAGCAACCAAAGACGAGAAGACCCGTTAGAATTTCGTAACCAAAATTTTCCCCTTAGTCCCCCTCTTAAATCTCGGGACGAGATTTCTTGTAGTGGAGGAGAATTGTGACGCCCGGATAATCAAGCTACAGTAATCCCACGTTAGCGATGCCACGTCACCCCGGTTTCTGTGCTAATATCGTTTTAGTTCGAAACCGATCGAAATTAAAATTTAAAATAAAAACAAACAACAAAAGTTTTGAAACGCTAAAAACTAAAATGTTCACAATATTGCAAAAATTACCAAAGCTGTTATAAAAATAAAACCAACACTTTAGAAGCTCCAGAAATGCCCCTAGGAATTAAAACAGTGGACCAACAGCACATCACTTTGCCTTTTCACTTTCTAAAAATAATTAAACCTTTTCGGAAGACCTTCAACTTTTTGTGGCATTGTTGCTATATAATGCAATGATGTTCATGTGACAAGCTACATGATTTACAAAAGTCTTTTGGTGGTTAAGCAATTAACAAACCAGAGCAAAAATAAAATAAAAACTGTAGAAAAGAAAAAAAGAAATAAAAGACACCCCCCCGACTGGGCCTTAGCCCAGTTGGCCGAAGAAGCCAGTCGGCCCAGCCGACCCACTCCCGCACCCCTGGCCTACTAGGCCTCCTCCCCTCCCCGTGACCTAGCGCCACCC